>NW_022436985.1:9778261-9862931 GCF_009761245.1 Sapajus apella | reverse complement strand
TTTTTTTTTTTTTTTTTTTTTTTTTTTTTTTTTTTTTTTTTGAGACAGAGTCTCACTCTGTCGTTACCCAGGCTGGAGTGCAGTGGCATGACCTTGGCACACCACAACCTCCGCCTCCTGGGTCCAAGCAATTCTCCTGCCTCGGCCTCCTGAGTAGGTGGGATTATAGGCGTACTCCACCATGCCCAGCTAATTTTTATATTTTTAGTAGAGGCAAGGTTTCACCATGTTGGTCAGGCTGGTCTCAAACTCCTGACCTTGTGATCTGCCTGCCTCGGCCTCCCAAAGTGCTGGGATTACAGGTGTGAACCACTACACCTGGCCCTCTAGGTCATCTTTTCCACAGACAATGCTTCAATTAGTACTTGCATGCCAGTGACTCCCACATCCCATTCATGAGCTCTGAACCTAGCACCAGCTTCTGCTGGACATCTGCAGTGGGATGTCTCACAGGCCTCTCATTGGTCACATGCCCCAGCCTGAAGTCATCTCCCACCCATCCATCCAGCCATGCTCTCTAGCTCACTTGAATCCTGTGTGTCATCCTAGATGCTTCCCTTCCTAGTCTTCTGTGATCACTCTGCCTCTTCAGAGGCTCTAGAATCTTCTTTCCTATATTGCTCTTGTCCCTATTTTCATCCTAATTATCTCTTTCCTGACTTACTCATTCATCAAGTTGTTTAGTAATTTAATAAAAAAAAGATTTAGGCCCTGTCTTTAAATGTGGTAAGTGATACGAAAGGAGATGATTGGGAAAAAGGATTTCCCTACAAGGAAGGCCTCTCTGAAGCCTGAAGCAAGAATGAGAAAGAGTCAGAGGAAGAGGAAATTGTATGAATGAAGGCTCTGAGGCAGGAAAACACTCACATCATTCCAGAAACACTCAGAAACCAAGTGAAGCCAGTTCCTGGAGAGCAGATCATCAGAGGAAGATGGAAAGGTGACCAGTGGTAAGACCTGTAGTTCTGGTGGGCCTTGGTGAGGGATTTACAGTAGGAAGCCATGGTTTAAGTATGAGAGTGATAAGATTACTTCAAATTTTAAGATGACTCCAAATATGAACCACAGATTGGATGGAAGCTACTCTCCCTGTGTCTGGACTTTTTAGAATTTCCAAGCACTGCTGTTTTGGGAACCAGATTAATGCAAGTCACTCTAACATTTATTTATGTATTTATTTGAGACAGAGTCTCACTCTGTCACCCAGGCTAGAATGCCGTGGCATGAACACAGCTCACTGCAGCTTGAGGGCTCAAGAGATCCTCCTGCCTCAGCCTCCCATGTCGCTAGGACCACAGACATACACCACCCAGCTTACTTTTTTTTTTATTTTTTGTAGAAATGAGGTCTCATTTGGTTGCCCAGGCTATTCTTGAACTCCTGGGCTCAAGTGATCCTCCAGAAATGTCCTCCTGAAGTGCTGGGATCACTCTTCCATTTAACATGCTATCTCGCCCTCAAGATAAACTTTAAAATAAGATAATAGGCTGGCATTTTATTAAATGATCTTCGCTTACTTCTTCAGAACTGCCACTCCCTGTAAACATCTGGTTCTTCAACCACATCAAACCACTTGTGATCTCAAAAAGCCTCAGTGTACACTGTTCCCTTTCTGTCATTCTAATTCCTTCTCATCCTTCAAAATCAGTTTAAGAGCCACATCCAGAGAGAAGCTTTATCAGTGCCCACCCGAACCAGCCACCTCCTCCGAGTTGTGCTGCCACCCAGGCCCACCTCTTCACACAGGACTGTCCGATCAGACCAGCTCATGAGTTCACTGCCCTCACAGGGTTGAGATGCAGCTGTGCACGTCTCAGTGCCGACACCTAGAGAGTCTGATGAAATGTTGACAACATTGCCTGTTTCTGTTTTCTTGTTCACTAGCACTTCTCATTTACTAACACACAGAATTTCCTGTAATATACCACCTAATCAGTTCAAGCCTAGTAATTCCTTGATTTGTATATAGAGCTTTGCATTTATATACTGATGGTCCCCAACTTATGATGGTTCAACTTACAATTTTTTAACTTTGTGGTGACATGAAAGTGATACACATTCTATAGAAACCACACTTTCAATTTTGAATTTTGGTCTTTTCCCAGGCTACCATACTCTAGAGATGGAGCCACAGCTCCCAGTCAGCCATCTGATCATGAGGGTAAGCGACCAGTACTCTACAGTGTATTGTATTGCCAGATGATTTTGCCCAACTAGCCTAATGTAAGTGTTCTAAACATGTTTAAGGTAGGCTAGGCCAAGCTGCGATGTTCATTCAGTAGGTTGGGTATATTAAATGCATTTTCGACTTATGATATTTTCAATTTACAATGGGTTTATCAAGATATAACTCCACTATAAGTCAAGGATCATATTGTGTACTACTTTTGGTTTATAGAGTCCCTTCAAATGTTCGTTTTTATTTTATTTCCACTGCATCCCTGCATCGTGAGGATACGATACGATACACAGCTAGCAAAGCAGTTAGGCTTCCTGTGCGAAGTGGTGGCTTCATCTTGTGGCAGATGACCTGGAATACTGCAGCCACGGCATCTTGGTTCTACCGTCTTTATATCTAGTACAGTTATGTTTTTACGGCATCTCTGTTCTTTGGCCCAAGAGTTATTAAGAGAGGGAAAAAATTTAATTTCTTAACAAATCTATGTATGTTAAGTCATGTATTTAATTCAAACTCTTAATATTCCTGAGTAATTTTTGTCTATTTTCTCTGTCAAAGATTGAAAGATAGAGGGTTTTAAGTTTCCAACTACCATTGTAGTTTTGGTGATTCTTTTATTACTAACAGGTATTGCTCTGTATGATTTGATGTTCTCTTATTCAATACATAAGAATTCATTTCAGTTAAATCATCATGTATAGTATGCTTTACCAATGTAAAATAACCATTTGATCAAACTGAGTAATGTCCTCTGTCAGATGATTATAATACCACTAATACCTTTCAAAAAATATTTCATCCCTGATATATTTTCTCATTCATTGATTTTTAACTTTGAGTGGGTTTCTTATATCAATTCTAGAGATGCATTTTTATCTTTTAGCCAATATTTAAAACTTTATCATTTAGTAAAAGTCTAAACCATTCACATTTCTTGCTTTTTTGTCAAATTTCTATTATTTTATATTTTCCTGTTAATTTTCATTTTTTTTTCTTTTGTTAGATGGAAAATTTTTTCTTTGCTTTTTTATCCTAGTGATTTGGAATTTATATAATATATACTATTCTATAATGCTTTTTGTTTTTAATATTTGAACCTATATTTTTCAACATTATTAAAAATAAAATGTATTTGTTGCTATTTTGAAATGATAGACCATGTTTTAAGGCAACTTTTGTTAGTTCACATGCTGGTTGTTTGGCTATAGTTTCTTTCTTTCCCTTTCTTTCTTTCTTTCTTTCTTTCTTTCCTTCTCTCTATCTCTCTCTTTCTCTCTTTCTCTCTTTCTTTCTTTCTTTCCTTTCTTGACAGGATCTCACTCTTATCACCTAGGCTGGAGATCAGTGGTACGATCTCAGCTCACTGCAGCTTTAATCTCCTAGGCTCAAGTGATCCTCCCACCTCAGCCTCCAGAGTAGCTGGAATGACACGTGTACCCCACCACACCCTGTTAATCTTTTGTAGAGATAGGGTCAACCTTTTGCCCAACCTGGTCCTAAATTCCTGGGCTCAAGCGATCTGCCCATCTTGGCCTCCCAAAGTGCTGGGATTACAGGTGTGAGCCATCATACCTGGCCACTACTATGTTTTACTATATTTTGTTCTAGCTTATTTTATGGAAAACAGAAATTCAGAGGTTAAGACAAGGATTAAATAGCAGAAGAAAGATGTGTACATATGTGCAGATGTATGTGTCCTTTACCTTATATATTTTTTAATACTCTTGTCTCCTTTCTGGTCCTCATTTAAGGTTATCTATTTCATGTGGTAAATTTTTCTTCACAATTCATTTCATGTAGAAAGTGAATGCTACCTTCCAAGTGGGCTTTCTCCAGTTTCCCTTCAGGGACTTAAAGGAGAAGTGATATTAACTGTTTTATATTTCCATTGCATTTAACAATGTGCAGATGTCTTCACATATATTTCCCCATTTAACCTTTACAAAAGCCCTCAGTATTATTCTCACTTTCTAGATTCCAAAAGCAGACTGAGAAGATTAAATAGTTGTCCAGGATCTCAAGACGAAATACCCACAATTATGAACAGAGGCAAATGTTCAGGATGGAGGCAAGCCGAAACTCAAACCCATATCATTATGACTCCAAATTCAGGGGTCTTTTAGCTGCCGCCTGCATGGTCTCATGGTGTAGCTGACCATCACAGTTTGAAGAGCTGTCACTCAGGTGTGCCATGGACTTGCCTGGGGCCTGGCACAGGAGAGGAACTGAATTAATGTTTTCTGATTAAATATCTGTTACAGGCTGGGTGCGGTGGCTCATGACTCAATCCCAGCACTTTGGGGTGCCAAGCAGGGAGGATCTCTTGAGCTCACAAGTTTGAGACCAGCCTGGGCAGTATGGTGAAACTCCGTGTCTACAAAAAATTAACAAATGAGCTGGGCATAGTGGTACGTGCCTGTAGTCCCAGCCACTCGGGAAGCTGAGGTGGGAGGATCACTTGAGCCCAGGAGATAGAGGCTGCAGTGAGCTGAGATGGTGCCACTTCACTCCAGCCTTGGCCATAGAGCCAGACCTTGTGTCAAAAAAAAAAAAAAAAAGTGTTAACAATGATCATCCCCTTAAAGCTAGAAGGCATTGTTTGCCTGTCTGTCCAGCAGATGGTGCTACATAACCAAGGGATCTGTTGCTTGCTCTTTGGTGAAGCTGTTAAAGCCAATACAGATCCTGAGAATTTCAAAAGCAAAAATCAATACTGGATTATGAGTGCTCAAGGAAACTAAAGAGATATCTTTTTCAATTCAGTAGCTAAGATACTTATATCTACACACATATATACTTATGTCATGTTTATAAATAATATAAAATAATTTATCAAAATTCCTTTTTAACAGCAACAACCACAATAAACCCGCAGGTTAAAAACTCCACAACAGTCTATACTAATCAGTCAATACAAAGTACATTCCAATTCCAAGTTAATTTGTAAGTAATCAACTTAATCGTTTCTTTGACTCTGAGCAGCCTTCGCTGCCTGCTCCTGTGTCATGTTGTTTCTCTCCTCGATTGACTGTAGACTCACAGAAGCCCTTTGCAGAGGACACTGTACCCCTGTCCATCCTTTGTGGGAGTTGGCTAGGCAGCATGCTCCTGGGAGACACTACAAACTCCTCTTCTTGAGTGCAGAGATCACATCTTATTCATCTTCATGCCCAATGTCTTGTTCCATAAATATAAATGGATTAGAATTCTAAACTTTTATCTCAGCCCCAAGACAGTTCTAAGAGGTATCAAGTCATATAACCTCTGAAGAGAACCGTTCTTGTCCTAATTACATTAGGTCATAGGATGACAGGTGAGGGAGCCAAACCCAAGGGACTGGAAATTATTCATATGTCTCTAGATACAGTATAGAAGTTGTGTATCAAAAAATAAATAAAGAAGTTGTGTATATTGTGTATATTATGTGTATTTACTGCTTATTTGATTGCTTGAGATGAACTCCCAAACACACTTGTGTTTGGATCATTATTACCTATCCCTCTTCTTAAATAATCTTAATTCCTTATGATGCTTGAAAGGGGAAGAGGGACCAGGCATGGTGACTCATGTCCGTAATCCCAGCACTTCAAGAGGCCAAGGCAATGTGTCACCTGAGGTCAGGAGTTCAAGACCAGACTGACCAAGATGGTGAAACCCTGTCTCTACTAAAAATACAAAATTAGCTGGGCGTGGTAGCACATGCTTGTAATCCTAGCTACTTGAAAGGCTAAGGTGGGAGAATCGCTTGAACCCAGTGAGCTGAGATTGCTCCATTGCACTCCAGCCTGGGCAACAACAGTAAAACTCCATCTCAAAAAAAAAAAAAAAAAAGCAGGGGGGGGAGTGAGGAGAAGAGGGCTGCATGAAGGAGAGATATACTAAATAGCACTTAATCCCAAGATGACTTCTATAGGTTTGAATATGATCCCTGAAAATTATTATAGGTTCAGGTAAGTATTAATCACAGGGGTATTCAGAACTGTGGTTTAAAAAAAGGATAGAACATGTTTCTTTCCCCTTGAAACTTTTTATCAGCTAATTTTAGGAATTATAACATGTTATACCTGCAATGATTAAAGTCCAGAATGAAACAGTACTTGGTAAAGTGCCAAAATTTATAATAGATGCATTATAGCAATCCAGTTAAGGAGGAAGAGCCACCATTATTAAACATTGGTTAAGTGCCAGCCACTGTACTAGATAAAATTTAGTTTAGTTACTTTTATTTACACACCAAAAAAATCCATGGGATAGTTGGTTATCCCCATCTTACCAAAGGGAAAACTGAAGCTCATAAAGTTTAAGGAACTTGCACAGGTCACATAGCAAGTAAGGAGCATAGCCAGGAGTCAAACCCTGATCTCCTTTGGTCTACTAAGCTTGTAAATGATCTTCAGACCCTGATCTCCTTTGGTCTATTAAGCTTGTAAATGATCATCCGCCTCCTTCCAAGACGATTCAGTATAATCAGTAAATGTCCATGGCAGGGATGTAGTTCGAGTTATGGGTTCCATTCAAGATTTGATTTGTAGGTGGGAAGCAGATATGTCTGCGTCGATCAGCCTCCTAGAAGAAAGAGATGAACTCAAGTGGTGATTAAGGAAAGTTTAATGAAGGGACTATTTATAGAGATGTGGCGGGGTTAAGAGAACCAGCAAGGGGAAGTGATGCACTAAAAAAAAGTTACCACCTCCAGGCTTGAGAGGATTGGGGGAGGGAGTGGCACACTATGAACCCAGTGTGGTTGTGAGGAAAGGGATTCCCTCAGCACCTTTGGCCAAGGTTAGAGTCTCCGCTGCCAAATTGCATCCAGGTGGTGAGGGAATAGAGAATAGGGGTGGGTGGACAAACTCTAACCTCCATCTCCCCAAAAGGCAAAGGATTCTAGTACAGTTCATACAAGCCTCAAGGAACTTAACGGGGCAGAGAAGAATGGAGAATTGATCTGAAGGAAACAAACAATGACTTGCCCGTGTTACTGCAGGGAAGTATGCAGTGTGCACAGCCAGAGGGTGGGGAGCCCAGCGTAGATATGCTGGGGCCTGTGCAGATCAGCCGCACTGGCATGGAGGATCTGAGCCGAGAGGTGGTGGAAGATGAAATTGAGTAGGCAGGTTGGAAGTCCCAAATGTCAAGTAAATGTTTGTGATCTTACCTTAATACTCAATAGTAAGCCAATTTTGTTTCACATAAGCCAGTATTAATATTACATATTTCTTTTTTAAGCCAGAGATACAGGGAGATCTCCTAGAAGAATGATAGGCAGAAGGAAAGCAAGGGTGAGAGAAGACCCTGTGTGGATATTTGTCCTAAATGTTTATCTACCAGGAACAATCCCTGTGTGAAGGCTGTTGGTGTATAAATGTGTGGCTGTTCCCTTGGGGAGTTCATTTGGATCTTTCTGTGTTCCAGTGACCTATGGCATGATGAGTTCTAATGTGTACTACTATACCCGGATGATGTCACAGCTCTTCCTAGACACCCCCGTGTCCAAAACGGAGAAAACTAACTTTAAAACTCTGTCTTCAATGGAAGACTTCTGGAAGGTATTTGCAAATAACTTTGAAAGTACCTCTTTATCACAGAACATTGTTCATTTGGCTTCATCAGTGTGAGATGTAAGTTATGGTGAGTTATTAGAAGTTACTGTTCCTTATCCTCAAAGGGGATAAACTAACATTGATTGAGAACTTCGCCTGTGCCTTGCACTGTGCTGAGTGTTTTATACCTTACCTTATTTAATTTCTATAGTAACTTTATAAGGTAAGTACTAAGAGTATGCCCTAGTTTGTTAATGAGGAAAGTGAGATTCAGGATGCTTAAATGCATATGGTCACATGCCTAGGGAACAAGAAAGATTGATTTTTTTCTAGACTGACAGCTAGTTCTTTGTCCTAGTTTATAATTCATTCCATGATTCAAGATTCAATGAATATTTGTTGAGAATCTTCTAGAATGTAAGGCCAGTGAGGGCAGTGTGGTTCTTCTGCCTTGCTTCGCCTTTCATGTTT
Source organism: Sapajus apella (assembly GCF_009761245.1). Lineage (NCBI taxonomy): Eukaryota > Metazoa > Chordata > Mammalia > Primates > Cebidae > Sapajus > Sapajus apella. The sequence goes on along the minus strand of NW_022436985.1, from coordinate 9,854,741 downwards.
TGTCTCTTTGTTGGTGATGGCGTGTATCCCCAGCTCTTAGAGCAGTGCTTGATACAAAGTAAGCACATTCTTTGAAAGGTTTGCTGTTGGTGGGGCTTGGTGGCTCACGTCTGTAATCCCAACACTTTGGGAGACCAAGGCAAGAGGATTGCTTGAGCCCAGGATTTCGAAACCAGCTTGGGCACAACATAGTAAGACTTTGTCTCAACAAAAAAATTAAAGAATTATCAGGGCGTGGTGGCACACACCTGTAGTCCCAGCTACTCAGGAGGCTGAGGTGGGAGAATCGCATGAGCAATTGCTTGAGGTCGAGGCTGCAGTGAGCTATGACCATGCTATCGCATTCCAGCCTGGGCAACAGAGTCTCAAAAAAAAAAAAAAAAAATCCAATAAAAACCCCAAAACAAGCAAAAGTCTGCTGTTGTGAAGTTCAGCCTAACCCAGCCTCTTCCCAAATTGTCACAAATTCTAACATAATAACATAGTAAGCAATGAGTGATATCACAGGAAAAATATTATAGCTGATCCAAGAGATAAAGGGGCTTGGAATCTAAGAAAATTGGAAGGGAAATTGAAAAGGAAATGATTATTACTCCCTGGGGAGATAGTTTCTAAAATTCTTACAAAACCTTGGGATCAGAGCTGTTGATTTTAAGGATAGAGACAACTGGATCACAGGAACCTATTCATATATAAAAGTACTTGGCATCCAAAACCACACTTGTATATATGAATCTTTCGCCACCTGAATAAGGCAAATCAGTCTATTTCTGTTGATCGTCTGATAATGATAGCACACTGAGAAATAGGGAGGGATTGAGAGTTTACCATACAGCAAAACAGTCCAGACAGATAAAAGGACCACCAGATGCCAGGCTGGTAATCAAAACTATAGCCGTTCTCTAAACAAGTTTAGAACTATGATTATGTGGGATACTACTTTAATAAGGGAAAGTGGAGTTAATCATGACCCCACCTTTGTCCAAGAACAAAAATCAGAGCTGCCACGTATTAAGTACCCACCCTGTGCCAGGTGTAGCGACTACACAAAAGATAGGTATTCCAGATTCAGGAACCTTGGTTCAGAGGACCCAGCTCAAGGCCTCATAGCTAACAAGTGATGGGGCAACATGCTATCCCAATCTCTCTGACAACAAAATTCATTCTTATCACTCTACTGTTTTCATAGAGTTGCCAGATGCTTGGTTATGCAAACGTTGCAGACAGGAGCAAGACAGCTGCTGAGCTTGGAACTTTTTCAAAGATGCTTCTTTCGCTTTTAGTTCACAGAAGGCTCCTTATTGGATGGGCTGTACTGGAAGATGCAGCCCAGCAACCAGACTGAAGCTGACAACCGGAGTTTCATCTTCTACGAGAACCTGCTGTTAGGGGTACCACGCATACGGCAACTCCGAGTCAGAAACGGATCCTGCTCTATCCCCCAGGACTTGAGAGATGAAATTAAAGAGTGCTATGATGTCTACTCTGTCAGTAGTGAAGATAGGGCTCCCTTCGGGCCCCGAAATGGAACCGCGTAAGTGTCTGAGTCATTGCCACTTGGTGATATTCACTCATTCATTCTTTGACCTGCCACCATCATTGATTCATTCATTCATTCCCTGACACCTTCACCAAGGTGAAAAGAAGTCCAATGAGTCTCCAGTGCTTATATTTAAACCTTGGCCAACTTGACCGTTGACTTCTCAAGCTTTCTCTACTTTTTAACCCCCTTTCAGTTTCTACATGCATATTTTTCGAAAGGTAAATCATTGACCATATGACCCATAAAAAGTTAATTGTCTGAGCCTTTGAAAATTTCATTTAAGATGCCCTGGCCCCTGGTTTTATAGGTCCAGTAACGTCATCCACTAGGTTATTTAACATGTTTTCTGGTACAGGAACTCTTTTTTTATGGATCTTACAAACAGTTTTTTGTTCAGAATGCACTTATTTAATATGTAAGCTTATGCGACAGGTTTCTATTGGGTTTAAAGCCCATTTTTCTCAAATGTTTGAGATTTTAAGTATATATTTGTGCATGTGCATGTTTACAGGGGCTTTTTGCGCACTTTAGTACCCATACTTAAACATCTTGTGTATTAACAGAGGACACTTACTATTTTAGAAGTATTGTAGTTATTATAAAGAAACAAAAAGACCTCCCAGGCTGTTTCAAGGTGGGCCATTTGGAATTGCTGTCCCTGGGTACATCACTGGTCAGAGTGATCTTGTAAGCTTTGCTCAGCTAATTATGTCAGTTCATCTAGGTTTGTTTCTTGGAAACCGAGTTGCCCAGAATCCACATTTGTTACTATACAATGGGCCATCACCTTTACAGTTAGTATACTCTTCATGTACCATCCATTGTATACTGTATTTTATACCAGGACCCATAAGACACAAATCTACTAAAAATTCAGGTTGGGCACAGTTTCTCACGCCTGTAATCCCAGCACGTTGGAAGGCCAAGGCGGGCGGATCACCTGAGGTCAGGAGTTCAAGACCAGCCTGGCCAACATGGTGGAACCCCGTCTCTACTAAAAATACAAAAATTAGCTGGGTGTGGTGGCATGTGTCTATAGTCCCAGCTACTCAGAAGGCTGAGGCAGGAGAATCACTTGAACCTAAGAGGTAGAATTTGCAGTGATCTGAGATCTTACCACAGCACTCTAGCCTGGGCAACAGAGCAAGACTCTGTCTCAAAAAAAAAGAAACAAATCTAGTAAAAATGCAGAGCTTGAGAAGAAAAGGACTAAAAAATCTCAAAGGACATTAACATCCAAGTTATGAGAGTGATTTTGCTTTTAAAAAAAATTTATTAGAGATGGAGTCTCATGATGTTGCCCAGGCTGGCCTCAAACTCCTGGACACAAGAAATCCTCCAGCCTCAGCCTCCCAGGTAGCTGGGACTATGGAAACATGCCACCATGCCCAGCTTTATTTTGTTTTCTAATGTGCCTTTTTGTAGTTCCCACAAAGCATAAGCATGCCATCATCTATGGTACCCTTTCTAATATTTTATTTATCTCACATCATTAATAAGATAAATCTATACAGCCACTACTCTGTGCCAGACATTATTTAAGAAGTAATTTAACACATTATCTCATCTGCCTTCACAAAACAACTCTAAAATAGGTATCATCTCCATTTTATAGATTAAAAAACTGGGGCTCACTTGCCCAGAGTCACAGCTAGCAAATGGAATATAGCCAGGATTTAAGCAGCCTGACCCCAAAACCCATGTTTCTTCTACTAACCCTCTTCCATATTAATTTATCTTCCACATTAATTATGTTGTTAGGGTGGCTTCTTGATGCCCTCAGCTCCCCAGCAGTATTCAAGCTTCCTAATTTTATTTTGTTGACTGCTATATTCTCAAAAGCTTGAACAATGCTTCGCATGTAAGGACCCTAATAAATGTGTGTTGGATGCACATATGAATGAGTGATTTCTACTCCACGGTAGATTGCCAAAGGGGACCTTTCCTGTCGTATCGAAACCATCCCTTTATTCTTTTACATTCTTAAGTCACTCCCGTTTCTTCTTCCTTTCAACTCCAAACTTCATGGAAGAATAGGATTCATTTTCCACTTACATTTCCTTACCCTTGATTCACCTCTTAAAACTTAGGTTCTTGCTTTTGACATCTCACCTGGAAGCTACCAGGGACCTCTAGTTGGCAAATCCACTGAACAAATTTCAGTCTTTGTCCCCTTCATCCTCTCTGCTGAAAGTGGCAGTGTTGACTGCTCATTCTTTTGACTTCCATGAAGGACTCAACACTTTGGGTTCTTCTAACTCTGAAACCCCTTTCTCTCACTTCTTGTCTCTTATTCCCAGGTTCTATATTCATGTGTCCATCTTTTCTTTCTTGACTCTCTTTCCCTTGATATTCAGATGGCTTCCACTGGCATCTTTATTTGATGACTTATCATTTCTTTAACAGTGTGCCAGGCATGTTCCCATTGCTAGAAGTACCCCCTCTTCTAGCAGTGCCCTTGATGCTAGAGAAACAAAGCAGCAGGAAACAGAAGCAAACATCTTGTTTCACAGGGCTTGCATTCTAGTGATACAAGACACATGTCTATTCCACCTGGATGTCCCACAGCTCTTGTGATTCAATATGCCCCAAACCAAACTCATCATTTTCTTATGGATCTACCCTTCCTTTTAATAGCACTGCCATCTTTCTATTTCCTTAAAAGAGACTCCAGAGTCATTTTTGAGCCATGTTTCCTCCTTGCCCCAACGTCCAAATCAATTGCCGAGTTCTGCTGGCAGTCACTGAGGTGACACTCTGTCACTCCTTCCTTTCCCTTCCCACCTTCACTGAGTGAGTTCAGGCCTCATTACCTCTTGGTTATTGCAGACGTTGCTAATGGAGCTGTGTCAGGGATCCCTAAGACCACCCCCAGGTTCAGTGATTCACTAGAAGGACTCAGCATAGAGGCATTCTCAGAACTTTCCCTTCAGGGACTCCTTCTTGTTTGCCCTTCACAAACTGACTTCAGACCACCGTTCTTTATCATACAGGAGCCAAACTGAACTACTTGCTGGGCTGCTTATACGTCTTCTCTTGAGCAATGGCTCACAGTTGCAAATGCCCTTCCCATTTGTATTAAACTGTTCTCACACTGCTGATAAAGACATACCTGAGACTGGGCAATTTACCAAGGAAAGAGGTTTAATGGACTTATAGTTCCACATGGCTGAGGAGGCCTCATAATCATGGCAGAAGGCAAGGAGGAACAAGTCTCATCTTACATGGATGGCAGCAGGCAAAGAGAGAGAGCTTGTGCAGGGAAACTCCCCCTTATAAAACCATCAGATCTCATGAGACTTACTCACTATCATGAGATTAGCATGGGAAAAATGTGCCCCCATGATTCAATTACCTCCTACCAGGTTTCTCTTACAAAACGTGGGAATTGTGAGAGTTACAATTCAAGATGAGATTTGGGTGGGGACTACAGCCAAATCATATCACCATTCACCTGTCTAAGTCCAGATCCTACTCACCCTTCACAGCTCAGGTCCAACACAGCTTCTTCCCAAAGCCTTTTCTAATCCATCCCTCCATTGCCATCTCTTCAAATAAGGATAGCTTTCCTCTGATCAGCCAGCCTAATTTCTTTATTCTTTTGCTTCTTATTATTATCCACCTTGTATTTTACTTGTTTAATTACAACTCTTATCTCCCTACTTGTTATAAATTTGGGAGGGAAAGGCCCTTTATATTCCTATTAGTGCCAAATAACTATCTGTTTTCTAAGAGATCCTCTGAATATTTGTGAATAAAATTCCCAAATGCTGTGTGGAGTACAGTTGCTGACAGTGCCACTGGATGAACTTGTTCCTCTTTTGGCTGTAATTTTCTCTGGGGATATCAAGTCCGTGAGCACAGTTACCCAGAGAAAGCAGCCATATAAACTGAGCAGAGGCTCTAGGGACAGACAGCCCTGGTGTTGGTTCCTAAGCTTTTGGTCTACCCTCAAAAGCTTTGGGACTACATTGACCTCACTAACCCTCATTGTTAAAATGAGGCTAATAACAGTATGAGAATTAACTAAGAAAGCACTTATGAAGTGCCAGGTCAGGCACAGTACCCGGCTTGATGGGCCTTAAAACATACTTTATTTTACAAGGAACCAACTGTCCTTATAATGCTACAGGTGTTCCACTGATTTTTAACTGTCTGTTTTTTGGTTTTGTTTTTAATCAGTTGGATCTACACAAGTGAAAAAGACTTGAATGGTAGTAGCCACTGGGGAATTATTGCAACTTATAGTGGAGCTGGCTACTACCTGGATTTGTCAAGAACAAGAGAGGAAACAGCTGCACAAGTTGCCAGCCTCAAGAAAAACGTCTGGCTGGACCGAGGAACCAGGGCAACTTTTATTGACTTCTCAGTGTACAATGCCAACATTAACCTGTTCTGTGTGGTCAGGTGTGTACCGAGGGCATGCATCCCTCCTGTTTCTGTATAGTTGTATGTACATCCTGTTATGGGGATGGGCCAGAAATCCTATGCCTGTTAGCTAAATGAGGATGCCAAGGACCCAGACAGATAGCAAGGGAGGGGTAAAAACTGAAGGCTTATTGAGATAAAGGATATTTGAGGAAGGGAATTGGGACCTAGAATATTACAAGTTGGAAGGAACCTTAACTCTGGTCCAAGTGCATCTCAATGCTGGAACCTTTCCAGAAAAAGTATTGTGTTTTTCTCATATTTGTCCTTACCCATTATAAGGATGGTCAGTGCCACATGCTCCATCACAAAGTCCCCCAGCCATCAAATCTTGACTCATTTCCTTGAGTTTCTCACTCTCAGATGAGCTTCTGCTATTAACACACAAGCACAGTAATTTGAGTTTTTATAGGATACTCAGTAGGATACTCAGTGACCTGCTAGTGCACAGGGCTATCATAGGCACATGAAGTTCCTTCCACAGATCCTGGGATGTTGCCATTATGACCCCTCTGGGAGATAGTAAGGAAACTGACAAAGATTCCACTGGCTTGTCTGGGACTCTTCATTTATTCTGCAAACATTTACTAGACACTTAATGTGTTAGGCATTGTTCTAGGCTCTTGGGACACATCAGTGAACAAAACAAAGATCCCTGCCTTTGCAGAGCTTGCATCCAACCAGTAGGATATAGAGAATAGACATTAAACAATAAACAATAGAAGTAATAATATAGTATGTTAGAAGGTAATAAGTATTACTAAAATATGAAAAGGCCAGGCGCGGTGGCTCATGCCTGTAATCCCAGTACTTTGGGAGGCTGAGGCGGATGGATCACCTGAGGTCAGGAGTTCAAGACCAGCCTGGCCAACATGATGAAACCCCATCTCTACTAAAACTACCAAAAATTAGCCAGGCATAGTGGTGGGTGCCTGTAATCCCAGCTACTAAGGAGGCTGAGATAGGAGAATCACTTGAACCCGGGAGGCAGAGGTTGCAGCGAGGTGAGATCGCACTGTACACTCCAGCCTGGGCAACAAGAATGAAATTCCATCTTTAAAAAAAAGAAAGAAAGAAAAACCAGAGCAAGAGAAAGTCAGAGTTCACTCACTTTAATCTTCCTGGTAAGCATGTCAGCAACACCCGAATATCACTATAAGTATAAGTAATGGATTACTTGCATGTATATTTACACACAAGATAAGAAGGGTTTATTCTCATAATAGTCTGTCATCATTCTTGAGGTCATCAATTCTCCTTTACCTGGCTTGCTGAGTTGTCCCAGTCCTTGCATTTAACAACTTTTGCAGAAAATATTACCACATTAAATCAATTGCAGGTTGAGTATCCCTTATCCAAAATGCTTAGGACCAGAATGTTTGAGATTTTAGATTTTTTTTTTTTTCCAGATTTTGGAATGTCTGCATATGAGATAGCCTTGAATGAGATATCTTGGGGATTGGACTCAAGTCTAAACACAAAATTTATTTATGTTTTGTAAGTGAAATATAATGTACGTAGTCTGAAGGTAATTTCATTTTTCCCTTAGGGATGTTGAATAAACTGTTGTGCGCCTGCATGTTGACAATGACCTGTCACATGAAGTCAGCTGTGGAATTTTCCACTTGTGCTGTCATTATCGGTGCTCAGAAAGTTTGAAATTTTGAAGCATTTTATGTTTCAGATTTTCAGGTTAGAAACACTCAACCTGTCCGTGCTCACAGTCGGCCAAAAAGAAAAAAAGACAGAAGAAATACTCAACCAGTAGTCCAGTAGTAGTTGTCACTAGAAATGAATGAGAATCTACTGCAGTTATTATTGAGTTTTTCCTAATTATTGCACTGAAGATAAAAGGAAGAGAATAAAAACAGAGGCAACTCTGATATTTTAGTAAATTCTATTTATAGAAGGTCTTGAGTATTTCTTTTGCTTCCTCCCTTACTTTAAGGATGAACGTTGTTAAGTGCTTCATTACTCTATACGGTTTTTCTAAGTTTCTGGAAGTGGTGAGCACTGTAGGGCCAGAATGGGCCAGAGAAATCGCTTGACACTTGAAGGCCACTTCCTTCACTTTTGAGTTCCCAATGAGGCTGTCGCATGCAAAGCCCTTGGCTTCAGTGTTGCTCTCCTGAGTTTTTAGTTCTCACCCCTACTCTCCAACATGTCAAATAGGAAAGAAAGAACAGAAGAATTGACAATGCAAAGGAAGGAAAATTTTCACACTTCTCTGACCAGTTCTAATATACCATAGTCCCTGTTTTTACTTGATTATTACTCACACAAGCGTCCTAGATGCTCAGGTTCCAGGCGCGGCTACCCATCCTGTAATGGCAGAGATAATGATGGCTAATAGCTGACTAAAGGGCTTTTAAACATGCAGGTAGAGATTCTATTTCTAGTTAGATAAGGAGTCTGCACCACTAACTGAATCACCCAACTTTCTCAGTGTGACACCTACAAAATGGGAATTTGACAAGAAAAAAATCCTCAGTCCGGTTAAGGTAAAGCAGTAAAGATCAGAGACATCAATATGGATGTAAAACAGTGTATACAACTGTTTTAGGCAATCAGACATTTATTGAGTACCCACCTATTTAACTACAAGGCTCTGGGAAGAAGAGAGAAAAGTACCCTGGATGGCAAACTATTTGATGCTATTTAGGTGTTACCTAATGAATGAATGAGAGACACAGTTCCTATCTTTATATATGTACAAAATACATCCTACCTCTCAACCAGATCACACGTGTTTTGAGTGGATGGCTTATATTTCTTTATATTCTTCATGTTGCCTAGTAGAAGGACTTGAATTTATTAGAAGTCCTAGGGCCAGGCACAGTGGCTCACTCCTGTAATTCCAGCTCTTTGAAAGGCCGAGGTGGGAGGATCATTTGAGCCCAGGAGTTTGAGACCAGCCTGGGCAACAGGGCAAGATTCAGTCTCTGCCAAAAAAAAAAAAAAAAAATTAGTTGAGCATGGTGCTGCACACTTGTAGTCCCAGCTACTGAGAAGGCTAAGGCAGGAGAATCCCATGAACCCTGGAATCTGAGACAGCAGTGAGCTATGATTGCAACCAACACTGCACTCCAGCCTGGGCAACAAAGTGAGTCCCTATCTCTTAAAAAATAATAATAACAGAAGTCCTAGAAAAGCTTTTGTGTTGATTTACTTTTACATTAAAAGTATATGGCATTTTGAGCAGTATAAATATAGAAAAGTAGAGGGAAGACTGAGCAGGAAGTACTCCTTTGGGACAGAAAGACCTCAGGAAGTCTTATTCCTGTGATGACACCAAATTCTACAAGTATGGAATTATTAGCTATAATAAAAATGTTTTGCCACTAGTTTGGGGGGACTCATGGTAGCAGTTGTATTACCTTGTAATGCACGAGTAGAAGAGATGGACGTCCTTTCCTGACTATATTCATGTGTTGTTGTTGTTATTGTTTTAATTGTTCTTATTGCCATGCAGGTTATTGGTTGAATTCCCAGCAACAGGCGGTGTGATTCCATCTTGGCAATTTCAGCCTTTAAAGCTGATCCGATATGTCACAACTTTTGATTTCTTCCTGGCAGCCTGTGAGATTATCTTTTGTTTCTTTATCCTTTACTATGTGGTGGAAGAGATATTGGAAATTCGCATTCACAAACTACACTATTTCAGGAGTTTCTGGAATTGTCTGGATGTTGTGATCATTGTGGTAGGTTTAAGAACAACACCAAATTTCCTATCATGTTCTACAAATGTGTTCTCTAGAGTCTTTGATCTCCTCAGCGTTGTAGATCTTGATATTCTCAAAAAAGAATCTAAAAGTCCCCCTCAATTATATCAACTTCTGTTACTAATTATTTTCTTATTTTACATGAGTAAGCTTTCTGAGTATGAAGTGGAGAGGTATTTACAGTAAGCTCTCAGCCACACTAATAACAAGAATATCTCAGTAATTCATATTTGGCTTTAGTATGCTGTATGAAGTGTGTAGGAGAAAAGTTTTTTTCTTTGTTTTTTCACTAATGATATTTTTCTTCAACTGCTAGTAAAAATCAATTTATATTTTCCTGCACATGTGTAGATACAGCAAGAAAAAATCTGGGTGGCCAGGTATGGTAGCTCACACCTGTAATCCCAGCGCTTTGGTAGGCCAAGGCAAGAGGATCACCTAAGCCCAGGAGTTTGAGACCAGCCAGGGCAACAAGTGAGACCCTGTCTCTACAAAAAAAAAAAAAAAAAAATGTTTTTAATTAGTCAAGCATGGTGGCACACACCTGTAGTCATAGCTATTCCAGAGGCTGAAATGGGAGGATCATTTGAACTCAGGAGGTTGAGGCTGCAGTGAGCTATGAATGTACCACTACACTCCAGCCTGGGTGACAGAATGAGACCTTGCCTCGAAAAGAAAATTATCCTGAAAATATTTTTGGTGGCAGAGAAAACTTTCTGCACTTTAAATTTTTTTGCAAATAGTCTACAGAGTACAAAATGTAAATTATATTCATCAGTGTTTTCTGTATGAGGTACAAGAAATCAAAGGCAGGCCATGCACGGTGCCTCATACCTATAATCCCAGCACTTTAGGGAACTGGTGTGGGAGGATCACTTGAGGTCAGGAGTTTGACACCAGCCTGGGCAACATACTGAGACACCATCTCTAAAAAATAAAAAATAAATCAAAGACGGAGTCATAATCAAGACCTACACCATGTAGATTCTGTGCCTGTCCTTGACTTAATTATAACTTCTAAGATTTGTTCAAGATGTTTTCCCTTCATCTTAATCACTTAATTAAGCATCAGTCACTTCCTTCCAGTGGCCTCAGTGTTAAAAGGAATTTTTACAAACTTTTCTCCCTTCAGCAATAATAGGTAACCTTTTGCCAAGTCCAGTTTTACATTTAAGCATATGACAACATGCTTAATTGTTAGATGCTTAGAAGCTTTGCTTGGCATAGGTGTACCATGATTATTCTATGTCTGTCCTTCCCACTGTCATATGATAGCCATTACCTTCTGAAATCTCAGTAAATGATGCACTACCCTATTAGCATTCTCTCTTCTGTTAGCCCTGCTCATGAGAATTATTCTTTCTCTCATCCCAATCCTAAAAATTCATTTGGCCTGTATGAAGCATTTATATCAGGTCATTATTAAACCATTCCCCCCTAGAATTATTAATAGAATTGGAAATATGGAATTGGATGAATATGGAAAATATATTATTCAAGAACTCTTAAGGCATAAAAAAGAACTGCATGGCCACATATTGCATGGCAATAACAGTATTAGCAGCAACAATGATTGTAATAGTAATAATAATAATGGCTAACACTTCAGAAGCTACCGCATTAGGCAGCTCTGGGTGCTTTTCAGGGTACAGAAACTCATTTGTTCCTCACACTAACTCCCTTCACCGCTCTGCCACTGCCTGTCAAGCCATGGACATGTGCCCTTTAGAGAGAGTTTTTACTCAAAGTAAAAATTCCTATAGAATAGACAGTGTTGACCCCATCAGGCCGTGATGCAGTTAGAAGTGCATCCTATCTGTTATGGTGGCCATATAACATCACACAAATCAAGGTAAAAACCCTTGATCCCCAAATGTTCGATGTATTCATGATGAACAGAGTCGCACAAGAATGTCAGCATTTAAGGAAACAGGAGAGACAATAATACTGGAAATAATTTTTCTGAATAATTCTGTTTGGAGTGATGGCAGCGTGCAAGCCATATACATTGAAAATTATTCCAGAATACAATCATTGTTTGGAACTGTAAGGATGCAAACCCTCCCTCTTGGCTTACATAAATTTGTTTATATTTAGGCCATTGAAACAATGGTAAAAAGGTAAGTATGATATGCCAATTGAGAACCGACTTCCTTTTCATTTTTTAACCGAAGAACTCAATATCGACAAAAGACTAATCAGTGGTATTCACCCTTTTTGATTGTACACACCTATAAGTGAAAGCTTTGACTACACATCCTAATGTATTATCTTTATTTGTAAATTGTGTCTATATATTGGTGTAACAGGTATATCCGTAAAACACACACATGCATAGAATACTAAAGATTGGGATAAAAATTAATATAAGTAGAACTCCAGCACTTTCTTACCACCTACCTAGAAGCTGTAACATTTTATTCCCATACCCCAGTGAATTGCTCTGTGCTCGCTTTGGAGACCAATAGGAAAAAAGGCTGATGATATCTTGGAAGTTGTTTCTTTGGCGCAGCAGCCACAGCATTGTGCAAGCCTTTCTTTGAAAACTTGGTTCACTGTGCTTTTCCAGTTTTCTTTAAAACAGCTCTTAGTACTGCCAGACAACAATTCAGACAGTGTGCTTTTTGTTTGTAAAGAACAAGGAAGGGCTACCGGAATCCTTCTTGTCCTTTGAAACATTTGCTGACCAAGTATAGAAGTGAGGGCGTGCTTTCTGCTCACCCACCAAACACACCCTGTGCTTCACTGGACTTTCAAACCAATGAAAAGAGCCAATGCTTTTTGTTTCATCGAGCCAAAATTTGCTTATGTTTACCCAAAACCTGAAAAGAAATTATATTCTAAATATAATGACATCTTGAAATCACTTTGAAATTGTTTCATTTTCCTTTTTTGTTTTTCCCGCATACGTTCTGAAGTACACAGGCTGCATCAGTCTTTTGTCCTGAGCAGTCGTCTTTCAAAACCAGCAGAATTACTTGAAAAAAGACTAGTAAGGAATTTAAACTCAATTTGTTGACTGCTTGCTAGGTTTTATAGGGTAAAATGACTATATCATTTATTCAGTGAATATTTTCTGAGCACCTACTGTGTACTTGGCACTGTTCTAGGCCCTGGGGATATAGGAATGAACAAAATAACGTAAATCTCTGCCCTCCTAATTTTCTGGAATGGAGAGAAAGTTCTTATGTTGATAGGGATGAGAGTCCCACAGAAAACTCAGGAGTGCTGTAACAGTGCAAATGCTCACAAAATCTCTTGCCTCATCTTTTCCCTCATTCCCTATTTGGAAGGAAAGGCTTCAAAGAAATTTAGCATATTATGACATTGGTGTTATATAAATGACCATCTTCTTCATAATTTTATGAACATTTGTCCGGTGCAGAGTAAAAACAACTGGACTGCATAACAAATTATACCTAATAGAGTTGGGTAAAGAGTTACTGCGGGATCCAGTCCATCAACCTAAATGCTTTTCTACGTGGGTTAGCTGAGATGAGCTCCTCGTCTCAGGAGAAGCCTTTGGCTCACATATTCCCATGTAGGCCTTCTTGAGCCCTCTTTGTTCATCATTCCCACCAACAACACAGAAATACAAGATTGGCTCTGGAAATCCTTTACAGATAAGAAAAAAAAGATGGTGAGATTGGCTTTTTAGGGGTGATCAGCAGCCAGCCTGGTCTTTGCTATGAGAATCACATGGGACCATGTTCTGGATGGCCATCTCAGGAAGGAAGGGCTAATGAAGTGGTCTCTGGCCATCATTCCTAAGAAGAGAGAATGGACAGCAAAGGTCACAGCACCTGCCGCAGCCCACCTGCTGCAGATTCAGACCCCACTGTGGGGCCAGATTGTTATGACTAACCCCTAGCATTGTCTACATTTAGTGGTGATGGATGCAAAGGAGGGGCCAGTGTCCGCTTGGATCTGGTTGTAAAGCCAAGAACCAAAGCATATGTGGAAAGTTGTAGGGTCATGAGTTAAGGGACAGAAATGAGCAAGACAGAAACCCTTGGCTCCTGTGTTCCCACTGCAGGCCTTCTTGAGCCCTCTGTGTTCATCATTCCCACCGTCTTTCTAGCCCAAGCTCATTCTTTGTTCTCATGGGCATGCCTAAATTTTAGGGTATCTTGTGCCGCTCTTCACCTTATGTTGTATGATACCAATTCTTTAGTAGTTACTTTAGTAGTTTTTTTTTTTTTAACTACTTTAAAAGTTGTTACTTTAGTAGTAGTATTTAATTTTATGTGTTTATCTGCTCTTGAACCAGAATGTAAGTGTCTGGAGGGCAGGATTTATGCAGTTTACTTCTGTTTATTCCTCTTAGCCCCTCACACAGTGCTGTATACATAGACATCTACTGTATTTTTGTTGAACAAAGCAAAGAATGGCTGGCAATCGAAGAATGAAGATAAACTAGAATATTTTAAATTTTTAAAATCGCAAATAAAGGCATAAGGATTAAGGCAAGAAAGCAAGAGTGGAAAGTGATTAAAATGAAGGTGGCAGTGAAAACAGCATTCGTTCCTCTTTTGAGTTTCTGTCTGTTGTAGTGTGATCTCCCCTGTGTATGCATGAACGTGTGTGTAGTACATGCATATGTGCACACATGCATGCATGCCCTCATTGGATTTCTATTCCAAAGTAAGCAAATGCAAGCAATATATTGTTTTATTTATTTTATGACAGGGCTTAACACTTTCCATTTGAATGAGTGACTTTTAAGAATGTTATTGGGTAAGTATAATGGTGAGCCCTACAATTAATACATTGGTGAAGAAAAATATGCTAGTCATCTTAAGATAAGTTTTATATTTCTAAAACACTGTAATAAAATGTAAATCTTTCACCTTCCAGCTATCAGTGGTAGCTATAGGAATTAACATATACAGAACATCAAATGTGGAGGTGCTACTACAGTTTCTGGAAGATCAAAATACTTTCCCCAACTTTGAGCATCTGGCATATTGGCAAATACAGTTCAACAATGTAGCTGCCGTCACAGTATTTTTTGTCTGGATTAAGGTAATTTATAAATTTCATGTTCTATATTTTAAATGACATTTTCTTTTTTTAAAAAAAAATTATGAGTTCCACAAAATCGTGGAGTACTTGAATTTGAAATTCAAGCGACCAACCAAAACTGCTGCGTATTTACTTTGTTTTGAGACAGGGTCTCACTCTGTCCCCTAGGCTAGAGTGCAGTGGCATGATTACAGCTCATGGCAGCCTTGACTTACCAGGCTCAAGCAATCCTCCCACCTCATCCTCTGAAGTCACTGGGACTACAGGCATGTGCCAGCATACCCAGTTAATTTTTAAATTTTTTTGTCAAGACAAGGCCTCACTATGTTGCCCAGGCTGGCCTTGAACTCCTGGGTTCAAGTAATCCTCCCACCTCCGCCTCCCAAAGTGCCGGGATTATAGGCATGAACCACCATGCCAGCCCTCATATTTTACATGTAAAGTAAATTCTTGAGACTCACATGGTCATTCCTCTCATTGTCAGTGATATACTTCACCTGCTATCTGAACTCATGTAAAATCAGTCACTATGGGTTTTGTTTAACAAATGTGGTAAGAGGCTTTTCATTGTGTTAGCTAGGCCTGGAGCCCAGGCTGCTCGAATACAGAGGCAGCTCTGAGTTTTACCTGATATGGGATGAGCAGGTGAAGGAAAAGAACATCAGAGAAAGAGAGGGAAGGATCAGGTGGAGGGAAGGGAGAGGTACTGCACTCGGAAATTTTCGCTGAATGGGATCGCCCCTTTTCCAGGTGGAGACTGGAAGGGAAGCTTTACGTAGAATTAAGCTTGGAACAGACATCTCTTCCAAATAGTTTCTTGCTCACTCATTTCTTTATTGTCCCAAGACATAATGTTCATTTCCATGTGTATGAAAGGTTATGACATTTCATACACAATGAGCTTCAATTCTGGAGATGCAGGAAATTTCAGTAATTCTCTGGCGGCAGCTGCCATCCTGTCAGCAGCACAGGCTCTGATTGTGCTGTCCAGACAGCAACTGCTAGCCACATGTGCCTAGGTAAATTCAAATTTAAATTCATTAAAGTTAAATACAAGAAAAAATCCAGGTCCTTGATCCTACTGGCCACGTGTTAAGTGTTCAGTGGCTATATGTGGCTACTCTCTAGGACAGTGGAAATATGGAACATTTCCATCATCACAGAATGTCCTCTTGAACAGCACTATTCCAGAAGGTACTTACCAGTTATGTACTTTCCTGAATTGGTATTCATATCTAGAAGGCCTGAGGTTTATCAAAAGGTATAGATTTGGGCCAGGCACAGTGGCTCATGCCTGTAATCCCAGCACTTTGGGAGGCCAAGGTGGGCGCGTCTCTTGAGCCCAGGAGTTTGAGACCAGCCTGGGCAACATGGCAAAACCCCATCTCTACTAAAAATACAAAAATTAGCTGGGTGTGGTGGCATGTGCCTGTAGTCCTAGCTACTTGGGAGGCTGATATGGGAGGATTGCTTGAACCCAGAAGGCAGAGGTTGCAGTGAGCCAAGATCATGCCACTGCACTCCAGCCTGGCCAACAGAGTGAGACTCTGTCTCAAAAAAAAAAAAAAAGCATAGACTTTATCCTGTATTTCTCATGCTATTTATTTACTGACATACTTGTTCAAGACAAACCATCACTAAAGCACCAAACCTTGATCACAAAATAGTAATAATAATGGTAATAATAATCAAATTGCAAAAATAATAATAGTAATAATGTTCTGTGGTGATGGACATGTTCTATATTTCCATTGTCCTAGACTGTAGCCACTAGCCACAAATAGCCATGGAACACTTACCATGTGGCTAGTAGGACCAAGGGACTGAATTTTTAATTGTATTTCATCTTAATTAATTTAAATTTGAATTTAAATAGCCACACATGTTTGGATAGCAGAATCAGAGCCTGTGCTGGTGACAGGATAGCAGCTGCTGCCTGAGAATTACTGAAATTTCCTTATTATTAGTTTAATAATAATAAGATAGTACTAATAATCAAGATCTCAGCCAGGCGCAGTGGCTTATGCCTGTAATTCCAGCACTTTGGGAGGCCAAGGCGGGCAGATCACCTGAGGTCAAGGATTCCAGACCAGCCTGGCCAACATGATGAAACCCTGTCTCTACTAAAAGTACTCCCCCCAAAAAAATTAGCTGGGCATGGTAGCTGTGATCCCAACTATTCAAGAGGCTGAGGCAGGAGAATTGCTTGAACCCAGGAGGCAGGGTTGCAGTGAGCCAAGATCGTGCCACTCCACTCCAGACTGGGCGACAGAGCAACACTTGGTTTAAAAAAAAAAAAAAAAGATCTCAAGTGAATGGGGGTTGTATTAAGTAATATGATTACAGCAATCCGCAAAAAATATGTCACTGTGACCAGAAATAATGTATAACAGACCTTTAAGTAAACTTCTAGAGATTTTCTTACAACTTGTGTCTCAGGCTGTTGTGTTTTATTTACTGCATCGCTTGGAAAGGTCTTGCCCTCAATACTTATTATTAAGGTCTTTAAGGTAGGGATCATGACTCCACTTCTAATATCTCAACATGTGCTCTTCCACTGAGGCTTCTACCTAGAGCTACATAATCTGGGCACCCATCCTCAGTGCCTTATCTACCAACATGCTCAATATAGCTTTGCAGTCAGACAGAGCAGGGTTCACCTCCTGGCTGCAAGCCCCAGCTGACTCCTGGGGATAGAATACCAATATTTCAGACATTGCTGAGATTTGAAGCAATGTACATAAAGCCCTCCATACATAACTGATGCACAATAAGTGACAGTTAATATTATGCAACAAGAATTTCCTGGGGGTTTTATAATTAATTTTTATTTGTGTGAAGTTTCTTCCCTCTCTTTTCCTTTAATCCTTTTTTGGGGGGGAAGCATCACTAGTCACACCTCACAGCAGCTTTGACCTCTCAGGCTTAAGCAACCCTCCCACCTCAGCCTTCTGAGTAGCTGAAACCACAGGTGTGTGCCACCACACCTGACTAAATTTTTTTATTCTTAGTGAAACAGAATCTTGCCATATTGCCCAGGCTGGTCTTGAACTGGGCTCAAGCAATCCTCCTGCCGCAGTCTTCCAAAGTGCTGGGATTACAGATGTGAGCCACCGCACTCAGCCTTTTTTTTTTTTTTTTAATTTTCTAATACACATAGCATAAAACCTATCATTGTAACCATTTTTAAGTGTACAATTCAGTGGCATTAAGTACATTCACAATGTTGTGCCACCATCGACATTATGCATTTTCAGAACTTTTTCATTATTCTAAACTGAAACTTTGTATCAATTAAACACTTAACTCCCTATTCCTTCCAGTCCCTAATAACTTCCGTTCTACTTTCTGTCGCTGTGAATTTGACTATTCTAAGTACCTCATGTAAATGGAATCATACAGTATTTGTCCTTTTGTGTCAGGCTTATTTCACTTTGCATAATGTTTTCAAGGTTTATCCATGTTGTAACGTGCCAGAATTTAATTCCTTTTCAGGATGAAACAATGTTTTACTGTATACAGTCACCACTGTTTATCCATTTGTCTGTTGCTGTCTTCTTTCTCTTTTACAGCTCTTCAAATTCATCAATTTTAACAGGACCATGAGCCAGCTCTCCACAACCATGTCTCGATGTGCCAAAGACCTGTTTGGCTTTGCTATTATGTTCTTCATTATTTTCCTGGCATATGCTCAGTTGGCATACCTTGTCTTTGGCACTCAGGTCGATGACTTCAGTACTTTCCAAGAGTGTATGTAAGTATATATGAAATTAAGAAGAAACATTTAATCAAAGTTGTCACTGCTTCTCAAGAATAAATCTTCATATAAGGTTGCTATGTGACCACAACGCATTTAAAACTAGTTATTTTAAATAAGAATGAATTACCTTTTCCCAAAACATTGATCTACCAATGCAGAGAAGTCAATGCATCCTGAAATGCTGATGCTTAAGATAGCAGCCCTAAAGTAGTAAGATAGAAGTGAACAGCCATGGGAAGTCAACACTGTTCTGAAGACTGAGGTTTTCTTTGCACCAAATGCAGATGGTAGCTTCTAGAAGGCTGTTTGCCTATATTCTTACTCCTGTTGAATATTGTTGCCATATATTTTGAACTTCAAGTTATTTTCTGAGGAAAAAAAAAAACAAGGTATTTCTAATATTCTAGGGTAAACTCAGACCAGTACAAGAATTTTCAGTTTTTTTCCAAAGATCCCAAATATGAAATAAAACAACAACAAAAAGCAGCCAGTGTCAGATTCCTATGCCATTTAGAAAGGAGTTAGTTTAAAAAGGAATGGAAGTTAATAGGGTTTTGTACATAGATATCTCTAATTAATATTGCTGTTTGATAAAAGTCAGGAATGGAAATGATTTTACTGAAACCCAGCACTGGCAGCAGTTGGCCACTTTGGCCACTTTGACCCCATTTGAGTAAATGCCAGAATATTTGAACACAAACCATTTTGGCTTTTTTTTTTTTTTTTTTTTTGAAGCAGGTTCTTGCTCTGTTGTCCAGGCTGGAGTACAGTGGTGCAATCATAGCTCACTGCAATCTTGAAATCCTAGGCTCAAGCAATCCTGCCGCCTCAGCCTGCTGAGTAGCTGGGAATACAGGTGTATGCCACCATGCCTGGCCAATTTTTTTACTTTTTTGTAGAGAAAGGGGTCTCACTATGTTGCCCAGGGTGGTATTGAACTCTGGGCCTCACAGTATCCTCCTACTTTGGCTTCTCAAAGTGCTGGAATTACAGGCATGAGCCACCACGCCAGGCCCTTTTTAAAAAAAAAAAAAAAAAAAGATTTTTAACTTTAGACCCAGGGTGACTGTTGTCAAGGTTTAGAGTCAATATGTTTTATCTAGATTATGTGTTGAATTATTATAGCCAATTGCTTTATAAATCATTGAATAATAATTGTATTTTCTCTTTTTCTTTTTTGTTGTTTTGTGGGTTTTTTTTTTTTTTTTTTTTTTTTTTTTTTGAGATGGAGTCTCATTCCATTGCCCAGGCTGGAGTGCAGTGGCACAATCTTGGCTCACTTCAACATCTGTCTCCTGGGTTCAAATGATTCTCCTGCCTTGGTCTCCTGAGTAGCTGGGATTACAGGCACGCGCCACCACACCCAGCTAATTTTTGTATTTTTAGTAGAGACAGGGTTTCACCATATTGGCCAGGCTGGTTTCGAACTCCTGACCCTGTGATCTGCCCGCCTCAGCCTCCCAAAGTACTAGGATTATAGGTGTGAGCCACTGCACCCGGGCTGTATTTTCTTTTTAAAATGGAAATAACCTATGAAACATGAAAGCATGTTATTATTATTGCAGAAGGCTTTAATAACTGATATCAGTAGCCAGACTTTATAAATGGGATTGACAATTTTCTATTATTTGGCAGCTTACCTATACACTAAAAAGATCCAAAAGTATGAAATCATCTTTAAGAAATGTTGCATCAACTACTGGACATTCTTTGTTTTTGTATTGTGGTGTTTTGTTTTATTTTTATAGCTTCACTCAATTCCGTATCATTTTGGGCGATATCAACTTTGCAGAGATTGAGGAAGCTAATCGAGTTTTGGGACCAATTTATTTCACTACATTTGTGTTCTTTATGTTCTTCATTCTTTTGGTATGTACATTTTTATTTATAGTGAGGTTCATTTTAAACTTTATATTCATAAATCCTTGTCTTTTCTTTTCTCTCATACTCTATGTCCTATCATTTTTAAATAAAGATCCCAGGGAGTAGAAAAGTGTATATGCTGGAAAATTTTTTTTCCTTTTATTAATTC
The DNA here is from genome assembly GCF_009761245.1 of Sapajus apella. Classification (NCBI taxonomy): domain Eukaryota; kingdom Metazoa; phylum Chordata; class Mammalia; order Primates; family Cebidae; genus Sapajus; species Sapajus apella. Next base: position 9,834,231 of record NW_022436985.1, on the reverse strand, counting down.
ACAGTTTTAAGCCTCATATCAAATATCTTTTTCATGATCTTTAGTTTCATATATATGTATGTATTCAATGCAAAAAAGAAATTCGATCACGTGCAAATTTATAAAGATACCTAAAATAGTACTTTGCCGGAAAAGTAGAATGTGTTTATATGTTTTTTAAACACATATGTCAGCATTCTTTTAGTCACTTGCTAGCATGACTTTTCATTTCTCTCCTTCTTTTCTTTCTAAAAAGTAAGAACTGAAAAGCAAGCTAGATGCAGGATGTCAAGAGTAACAGTTGAATGAATCATTGCATATCAAAATTAGAATATTGTGTTTTAAATTATTTATATTCCATTCATCTAGAGACCACCTAAAGAGAATATTCAGATAGTTAAGTTTAAAACTAAATTAACAAAGAATGGAAATTGCATTAAAATATTTTCAAAAATAATTTTTTTATTCTCTTGATTTGGTACCAATTAATATTTTTAATGTTTTTGCCTTACGTTAATTAAGATGTTTTTAAAGGTGTTTTGTTCTTTTTCTTATATATAAATGTTCACTTGTCCACTGAGAAGGTGTTAAGCCAGCTTAATTTAGGCAATATTTTTCATCTAAATGCTAACAGTCATCTTAAGAACAATCATCTTAGGAAAATAACAACATGTTTTCCATTTCAATAAATTGTGTAAAGATCACTTGTAGACGGTTGAGTGATCACATTTTCAGTAATTCAGTGTAATAACTCTAAAGTCAGTCCAGGTATTACTGGTTAAGTGTATGGTATTTACTGATCGGGTATTAGATGTACTGTATTAATTTTCTATTTTTTTAAATATGTTTTTTCTGAAGAGACACAGCCTCTGGTGTAAAACAAAAGTGTGTTTCCTAGCTGTACTTTAACAGAACTGAAAAGGTCAGGGATATCATTCAAGTTCATGTGTGTCTTGCTGTATTCATGGATCATGGCTAGTATTCAAACTTACACTTCTTAAGCTTCTTCTTCCTATCATATATTAAAGAAAACAATAGAAAGAAGAATAAGCCTCTGTCACTCTACCATTGGTAGCACTTTGGATTCTAGAGGATCTGAATCTCTACTAAGAAAGCAAAAACCAGGAATTGAGAGTCTTGTACCTGACCCTTCAGTTGATCTCAGGCCACCTAGTTTTCTCCATTTATCAATCTGCCAAACAAAGGATGGGTAGAATCGTGACAACTGGAAATGCTCACACGTGGACTGTTTGAATGTTGTCCTTTAGTAGGTAGAACCTTCTATAGTCATCCTACCAAATCAGTCACCAGAACATGAAAAGAAGCTCTTAGTTTCTATCTTTATACTAAAATTGGTTTTTATACGACTACACAAAAAAGAATTGCTCTTCTTGCATCTCCCAGTGATATACGTAGTTGATAGATAGATAGATAGATAGATAGATAGATGATAGATACATGTATACATACAAACATACATAGATACATTGATAGATACATAGACACATACATACATACATAGAAGGCTACTTTCAACACAAACCTGTCTTTTAAGGATATGACAAGTTAAGTGTGGGGTTGGCCACCCTTCTGAGCTGATTGCCTGGTGTTAGTCTATTGCCCCTGTTTAACAAGAAGGCACAGTGGTATGAAGTGGCTCAGATGAACCAAGATAACCCCACTCTTCCCCGACATCAATAGGAAAGACATCCTGGCGCAGATGACCATCTGATAATTAAGGGAACCTTGGGAGACAGGATGGAGGGGACGGTGAGCTTCCTCTTCCCATACCTTCAAGAGCCTTTCTCAAGCACTTTCTACTTTTTGAAATCTCTTAGCAAATCCTGCTTAGCAAATCCTGCTGTGCCCTGAAGACAAGGATTGATATTGAGAGAGCTTTAGAGGATCCAGACTTTGATCCGTTTCAACTAAGATATTGGCAGGCATTAGTTAACAGCCACTTGAAGCAAAAATAGAACATTAGATGCCTGAGTTGGAAGAGAGAAGGTAGAAGGTGTTACTTGGACTGCGATTATCTGCACTTGGAATTGAGCATTTAGCCAAAAACTTACATGTATTCTATATTCAATTCTCATTTCTGCTACAGATCATAAACAATATTCTTCCTTAATATAGAGATTCATAGCCCACTAAAATAAGAGAGCTCTTATTTGTTCATTTCTCAATTATTTAATAAGTATTTACTGAGCCACTATATCCATATATATTATATATACTGTATCATAGTATACTATACACTGTAGTGATTTTTGCGGATTGTATACTGTGAGATAGTATGTTAGATACTGCCACTATCAGGGTAAGGAAAACAGCCTGATTCTGCCCTTAGGATGATTCCTCAGAGTTGTAGGGAAAACAGACATTATCAAATACACAACTCTATAGTTACAAACCACAGTTATGTGTTAAAAAGGAAAAACAAAGGAAGAGCATGACCTGATCTCCTGGATACAGTGCTTTGAGAAAGTCTGTTTTTGGAAATACAAACAATTACTACTGCAAAAAGGAGAGGTCAGAAAAATGAACCCACCATTACTGAATAGTAATACAGTAGCTATCACTTAGGTAGCACTTACCTGCATCAGGACCTATCCTAAGCACGTTATATAGATTGTCTCATTAACCAGCCCAACAGATATGTAAGGGAGATACTATTATTTTTCTCATTGTATTAATGGAAAACAAATAAATAATTCTTTAAAATTAGACTTAGAATAGTTAAGCAACAATCCTAGCAGTACTAGGGCTGAAACCCAAGTTTGCGTCACTCCAAAGTCTACCTCTCTTCTGGAAAGTTTTTCTTTACTTTCTCCCTAGTAGGCCTGCTGTATTCCTGTTTGCAACAGCCTTTTAAACTCTAAATGTGTCTTATAAATTTCATATATGATTATATTAAAAAACTTGGAATAAACATACATTTCTTTTTTTTTTAAGAGTACATACTATTTTATTTATACATACAAAATTTAGAAAATGAAAACTAATGTGTGGTAACAGAAAGCATGTAAGTGGTCTCCTGGGGTTGGGGACCATTAGGGACAAGCAGGTACCAAGGAGCACCAAAAAACTTTTGTGGATGATAGATACATCTGTCAAATCATCATGCTGATTGTCTCATGTGTGCACACATACATCAAAACTTAGCAGACTGTACATGTTAAATTTGCATAGTTTATTATATGTCTTTTATACTTCAATAAAACTTTTTTAAATAAGCATTAAAAATAAGCTGGGTAGTGTAGCCTCTCTGGGCTGAGCTTTATTGGTCAGATATTTCTACTTATCTGGGTTAACTGTTGAAATTTGAAGAGCTTTTTAGAATTCTATACCCTCCAGCAGAGTATGTGCAAGTTTCTAAATATAGAGAACATAGATAAGCAAAAATAACATTAAATAAAATAATCTTACCATTCATAGGTAAATATACAAATATTTTGTATTTTATTCTTGTATCTTTTCACAAAGTATATCACAAAATTTTTCCTGTGGCATGACTTAGAGAAAATAATCTTCGCAAAAAAATGTGTCAGCAAAACTATTAATTTATGACTTCAGGTCAGGCACAGTGGCTCACACCTGCAATCCCAGCACTTTGGGACGCCAACGTGGGCAGATTACTTGAGGCCAGGAGTTCAAGACCAGCCTGGCCAACATGGTGAAACTCTGCCTATACTAAAAATACAAAAATTTGCCAGACGTAGTGGCACATGCCTGTAATCCCAGCTACTCAGGAAGCTGAGACGTGAGAATTGCTTGAACCCAGGAAGTGGAGGTTGCAATGAGCTGAGATTGCACCCCTGCACTTCAGCCTGGGCAACACAGTGAGACTCTGTCTCAAAAAAACAAGTTTTTTTTAAAAAATAAATAATATTTTGTGTCTTTATAAAGCACTCAGATTAGGAAAAAAAGGATGAACAAAAAGCCATGTGTCAATTTTTTATCGATATTTCCAAATTATATTTATGTTTCTTCCTTTAACTTTTGCCCTCCTTTCATTTACAAACAGAATATGTTTTTGGCCATCATCAATGATACTTACTCTGAAGTGAAATCTGACTTGGCACAGCAGAAAGCTGAAATGGAACTCTCAGATCTTATCAGAAAGGTAGGAAAAGCCTTGATTCTCAGAATTCTTCCGTTTCCAACATAAAATGAGCATTGTTTCAGCCAGATTTCCAAATCAACATTGATCCATTGAAATTGTTTGAAATAAAGAATACATTGCTATATTTCCAGAATAATTTAAATGTTCCCTGTCTTAGAGTCTTGATGGATATATTGCTATCTTGAATTTTAATTCTGGGAATCCTTTCATGCCCTGGAAATAAATTCTTAATCATCTTTTGACTCTTTAAGAACTGAGCTGGTTCATCACCTTTATTATTTTGACATCTTCTGTAGTTGGCTCTCACTTCAGGATCCTGAGTTCAAAATAAACTAGAAGGGAAGATTATATAATGGGATTTCCATTTCTTCTCTTTCAATTGCCATTTTTTTAAAAATAAGAAAAAGTTTTAAAGGAAAATACTTAGTAATTCACCCTTCACCCTTGACCTTCCACAGCAGTTTTAAAATAGGCAAAGGAAAAGACATGAATTCAGGCCGTGGCCTGGGGCCTGAGATCTTTTATTAGGGCACCTTCTCAAGAAGGGTTTAATTGTTCAAAGGAAGGGCAGGACAGGAAAGTTGGGCCTCTTTGTTCTTTTCAATGTAACTTCTTTATTTGGTTTAAAGTATAAAACTTACACAACAACAAATAACCACATTTAAAATACAGTTTGTTTCCTAACATCATTTTGCTAAGTCATAGTGGCTTCTTAACTGTGATTTTTTTTTTTATTAGTCCAAGCCTTAGGATTATGTTATCTGTGATTTACGTTGTAATAGAAAACTTCAGCTTCTTAAAACAAAGTCCTTAGGATGGAACCTAAGATTCGCATTGTCTTGATTCTGCATAATAATTGCTTACATTTTAGCAAATCTCCAGTGTGTATACAAGCATGCCTCAGTGTGCACATTTCTGATACACACAAACTTCGGTACACACAAACTTCGGTTGCCACAGCTTTGTTATATAACACCAGACCTTCAACAACACAGTTCAAATTTCAGTTATCACAGTATATTAACTATGAGTAATAGCACAAAGTACAAACTCCACTGCTTGCTCTTCAGTGTATACAGATCGGTTATCTGAGTAACAGATGTGCAGGCTGAGCAGGCTCAGTGGCCAGTCATGACACTATGTTCAGCCTGCTGCTAATTGGTCACTGAACATCTGCTATCCAATTCACAGACAAAGCATGTAGTATGGCTTTCTTCTGTTCCAGTAATAAGCCCATGTGACATTTTACAAAAATGGATAGTTGAAAAGAGAATGGGTGCAGTGGCTCACACCTGTAATTTCAGCACATTGGGAGGCCGAGGTAGAGGGATCATCTGAGGTCAGGAGTTCGAGACCAGCCTGGCCAACATGGTGAAACCCCATCTCTACTAAAAACGCAAAAATTAGCCAGGCATGGTGGTGCATGCCTGTAATCCCAACTACTTGGGAGACCGAGGCAGGAGAATCGCTTGAGCCCAGAAGGCAGAGGTGCCGTGACCCAAGATCGCACCATTGCACTCCAGCCTGGGCAACAAGAGCAAAACTCCGTCTCAAAACAAAAAGAAAAGATAAAGAGAATGAGCTAGCAAAGAAATGAAAAATGGTAACATGAAAGTGAAATTCAAAACAAGAGTAATGATTTATAGAAGAAATGGCTGAGTGAAGAAGAAACGGGAGAAGAAATAAAACACTTTAGTTTTCAATATTTCTAATGTTTTACATTTTAGTGTACTAAATCAATGTAAGTTTTCTTTTTAAAGTTCCCTATGCGTTTATAACCGACACTAAGGGAGTGTTTAATGTTTTGATGAAAGGTTTTAAAGGTCACAGAACAATTGTAATTCTTCCCACTGATTATTCAGATCACTTTGCACAATTTCAGCTTGCCTGGTCACTTACAGTGCTGCACTATGTTCAAAGCCAGGTCAGGTCTGAAGTTTGCTAGTGAAAAATCCTCAGCCGGGGGCAATGACTGACACCTGTAATCCTAGCACTTTGGGAGGCCGAGGCAGGCGGATTGCTTGAGCTCAGGAATTCAACACCAGCCTGGGCAATAAGGTGAGACCCTGTTTCTAGAAAAGAAAAAAAAAAAATAGCCAGGCGTGACTCGAAACTGTAGTCCCAGCTATTTGGGGGAGCTGAGGTGGGAGGATGACTTGAGCTCAGGAGGTTGAGGCTGCAGTGAGCCAGAATCACACCACTGCACTCCTGCCTGGGTGACAGAGTGAGACCCTGTCTCAAAAAAAGGGAAAATCCTCATCTACATTTTGTAATCGGGGTTTTTTTTGGGGGGTGCTGGTGAGGTACAGTTCCCCTGAGAGAATGCTTTGGGTTCTTGGCCTCCAATCTCTTAAAGAATAAGTGGTGGTCATATGCTTGTGAAAGTAAATATTGGACCCAAGAAGTGTTGCAGAAAGGTGATTTTATTTAGGAAGAGAAAAGAGAAGGAAAGGAGAAGAAGAGAAAGAATTCCACGAAGAGTGTGGAAGGGGATTCCAGAGGGGAAATCCCGGAGGGGAAAGGGAGCTCCCACCATGTGGGAGGGGATTCCAGAGAACTGGAAATCCGGCATGGATGAAGGCGAGGGGGATTTACTCTGGGAGAAATTCCCACCTCCCCAAGTTCCTCTGGCCAATGAAAGGAGTTCCTTTAAACTTCCACTGGGGTGACTGACTCTTAGTTTCTTCCCACACCCACGAAATTCAAATACAAACCATTAAATCTCCTGGATAGAGAGAGATGGGAGGGGCCATGATGCTGGGAAATTCTTGCCCTTAAAACTACAGCCCCTCATGGACCCGGAAAGAGAACACATTCCCTCATTCCCTGCTTTGAACAGGAAAATTTAACTTTTGTTGGAATAGAGGTGTTTTTTTAACTACTTCCTGCTGAAATAGGGTGTAGAAGGGGCCCTGCAGTTGAGGTTTTCTTTAGAGGGGAGCCTTTTAGGGATGCAGATGGATTTACAGGTTTACAATAGAGCTTACAAGCCAAGGACACTGGGGTTCCAGCAGCAGGTTAAGTGTGACCTTACAACCGGTTTTATAAGAAATGAATATGACAAGATGGTTAAAGATGAGACGCCCACAGTGATAAATGAGCCTAGGAGAGAACAGGGCCAGGTTCTTTTAAAGGCCTTCAGCCCTGTGTTTGATTGGTTTTGTAACCACTTAACTGGTTTACAAAATAGCACCTTGCCATTTTATTTTTAAAGCTATGGTAGCTAAAGAGTTAAGCTGGTGTGCAGAGAGAGCTGCCTTTTGCAGAGAGAATTAGCAGCCTTTTTTTTGTTATTAATTAACTTTTGAGATAGCTTATAGTAACTGAATAGAAGTAGTAACCTTTTTAATACCCGTACCAAGTTTTTTTTTTATTATTTGAGGGAGAGCAAAGTTGAGAGTTATAGTTTTATGAATGCCAGGATAAATTAGACTTATGAGGAGTTACTTCTCTGAGGATTTTGTTGGAAAAGCAGATGTAGATTTTTTAATGGCTTGCACATGTACGAAGGGTTATTTCCTTGAACTTTAGGCTGCGGAGTAGAGGGTTTATGATTTTTTAGGAGATATTTAAGGCTTTAGCCAAGTGTGATGAATTTGTGAGTTAATTTTCACTACTTTAACTGCAGTTGGGGTAGACAGAATAACCGAAAATGGTTCTTTTCAAGATAGGCCTAGAGAGGGAGAGTCTGAGAGGAGAGATTTAACAAGCACCAAGTCTTTAGGGCAGAGCAACGTTTTCCCTTTTTTTCTAGGATGTCCGTTAGGCAAAGTTTTGAGAACCTGTTGGTACTTAGCCAAGGAGGTTATATTTTTTTATTAGATTTGCTGGGTTTTTTTGTTTAATACCAGATTACTAGTAAGAAAGGGCCATTTATAAAGCAGTTTATAAGGACTGAGTCCTATTTTTTGAGGAGAGTTTTTGGCTTTTAAGAGTGCTATTGCTAATAGAGAAGGCCAGGAGAGGTGGGTTTTTTGTGCCAGTTTTTTTAGGTGTTTTTAAAGAATTTTATTTATTTATTTTTTTACTTTCCCTGAGGACTGAGGCCTTTAAGCACGGTGGAGATGTTGCTGTATCCCTAGGGCCTTGGAAATTCCTCGGGTTATTGCAGCTTTGAAGGCAGGACCGTTGCAGCTTTGAAGGCAGGACCGTTACTGCTTTGAAGACAGCGAGGGAGTTTAAATTTAGGGATTATTTTATTTATTAGGACTTTTATTACTTTTTGGGCTTTCTCTATTTTACAGGGGAAAGCTTTAACCCAGTTTGTGTAAGTATTTACACATACTAGCAGACATTGATATCCCCGAGACTTAGGCATATGGGTAAAGTTTATTTGCCAGTTTTTACCTGGGTAATGTCCAGCTGAAGGATTATTTTTTTGACATACTTTACATTCTTCGACTATTTGTTGGACAGCCTTGAAGAGACCTTTGTAAATATAGATTTGGCCATTTGATGTGTATTTTTTACACCCATATGGAAGTTTTGATGCAGAGTTTCAAGTACCTTTCACTGGCTGGCAGCAGGTAGAAGCACTTTTTCCTTTTTAGTGGCTAACCATTTTGACGGAAGAAGATTGTGTTCCTGGGAGATTGCACTTTACCTTTTTTGATGAGTATTGAGTTTAGTTTTTTGGAGTGGATTTTTCCATATTAAAGGATTTTTATAAATGCTTGTTTAGCTGCCCGTTTTGCCTTTAGGTTAGCTTGGCGATTGCCCTTGGCTACCTTTTTATTTCCTTTTTGGTGGCCCCAACAGTGTAAGACCACTACCTTTTTGGGTTTTTGGACAGCTTGCAATAAGTTTAAAATTTTCCTGTGGTATTTAATGGGAGTTCCTGCCAAGGTTAGGAACTTCTTTTTCCTTTTATATAGCATCATGAGCATGCAAAACCAAGTAAGCATATTTGGAATTTGTAGATACGTTTCCTTTTTTTTTTTTTTTTTTAATTTTAGAGCTTGGGTGAGGGCTATTAGTTTTGCCAGCTGGGCAGTAGCACCAGGAGGAGGGGAATTGCTTTTAAGCACTGTTTGATTACTGACTACTGCATATTTTGCTTTTTAAACCTTATTTTTCACAAAGGAACTTTTGTTAGTGTAAAGGTTAAGGTTAGGGTTGGCTAAAGGAGTATTTAAGAGGTCCTTTTGAGCAGCATAGTTTTGAGCTATAATTTGCTGACAATTATGCTTTGTGTTTGCTTTTATTTTAGGAAGGAAAGTAGCTGGGTTGAGGGCTGCACACGTATGCAGCTGAAGTACAAGCCCTTTGAGCGTTAAGGCCTGATATTTGAGGACATGATTGTCAGACAGCCGTAAGCCTCCTTTAGAGGCCAGAATTTTAGCTACATTATGTGAAGTGCATATAGTTAGATTTTTTTCTTGCTCTATTTTAACTGCCTGTTTAAGACCAGTATAGCCCCCACGGCTACGACTTGTAAGCAGTGTGGCCAGCCTTTTGCTACTGCATTAATTTTTTTACTTAGGTATGCCACTGGTTGTTGGCTCCCTGGGTTTGGGTGAGAACTTCCAGTGCCACTTCTGACATTTTTGTAACATATAGGGAGAAGTTGTCCTGTAGGAAGGCCTAGAGCTGGAGCCTGCAGTGGTGCCTGCTTCAGGGTTTGAAAGGCTGCCTTAGCTATTGGGTTCCAGAATACTAAATGGGTATTAGCTTTTTGGGTTTTCTTAGAGTGTACAGAGGTTTTGCTATTTCACCATATTTGGGAATTTACAATTGGCAAAAACCAGTTATTTCCAAGAATTCTCGTAACTATTTTAAGGTTCTGGGACAGGGGAAGCCCAGTATGGGTTGAAGACATTCTTTATTTAGGGCCCAAGTGCCCTCAGACAAGACCAGCCCTAGGTATTTTACCTTCTTTTTACAAAGTTGGGCCTTTGGTTTGGAAACTTTATATTCACAGTTGGCAACGAAGTTTAGGAGGTCCTGAGTGGCCTGCTGACACTGGGTTTTTGAGCTTGCAGCTAAAAGTAAGTTATTTAGATATTGAAGAACCTGGGAACCTGGATGTGATAAACTGCTAAGGTTCTGACCTAGAGCCTGGCTAAACAGGTGGGGGCTGTTTTTAAAGCCTTGAGGTAATACTGTTAGGTGAGCTGAGAACTTTGTTTTAAAGGATTTTTAAAGGCAAACAGAAAATGAGAGTTAGGATGTAGTGGTACACAGAAAAAGGCATTTTTAAGGTTTAGAACTATAAACTATTATGCCTTTTCTGGTATTTGAGAGAGCAAGGTGTAAAGATTAGGTACAGCTAAGTATAAAGGGATTATAACTTTATTAATAAGTTTAAGATTTTGTACCAGCCTTTATTGTTTATTAGGTTTTTGCCCTTTTAAAATTGGAGCATTAAAGGGCTGTTACAGGACTTTACTATATCCTGAGCCTTTAAGTCCCTTACAATATTCTGTAGTTCCTTTTTGGCTTTTGGTTTTAAGGGGTACTGTTTTTGGTAAGGAAAAGAGGTAGAATTCTTTAGCCTTATTTGAATTGGACATGCATTTTTTTGCCCATTTAAATTGTTTGTTCTTTGCCCAGACTTTAGGATTAATTCCTTTTTGAAATAATGGGCAGCAGAGAGGGATTTTCTCCCTAATGAGGTTTATGTAGATAAGGGCTGCTGCTCTGGCCAGCAGGTTCCGCCCTAGTAAGGGAGTGGGACTTTTTGGCATGAGGAAATTATGGGAGAAAAGCATGTCTCCCCAGTTACAGCTTAGGGACTGGGAGAAATATCAGGAGACTGCTTGTTTTAGGACTCCTTGGACAGTTACAGACTTAGAGGACAGCTGTCCAGGGCAGGAGAGCAAAACAGAGAAGGCTGCACCAATGTTTAGGAGGAGATTAACTTCCTGGCCCTCTATGGTTAGCGTTACCCGGGGCTTGTTGACAGTGATGATTTGAGCTGGCACTTGCCCCAGGTACCTTTAGTTTTGCCATTGGGTTATTTGGTTAGACGCCTTAGGCCCTGAGAACCTTTGCCCCCTGGAACAGTGTGCTTTTTAGTGATTTTTTTGGTGGAAAATCCTGGAGGGGAAAGGGAGCTCCCACCATATGGGAGGGGATTCTAGAGAGTTGGAAATCCAGTGCGGGTGAAGGAGCAGGGGGATTTATTCTGGGAGACATTCCCACCTTCACAAGTTCCTCTGGCCAATGAAAGGAGTTCCTTTAAACTTCCACTGGTGTGAATGACTCTTAGTTCCTTCCCACACCCACAAAATTCAAACATAAACCGTTAAATCTCCCAGATGGAGAGAGATGGGAGGGAGCATGGCGCTGGGAAACTCTTGCCCTTAAAACTACACCCCCTTGTGGACCCGGAAAGAGAACACATTCCCTCAATTTCACTGGGTTTTTGTTTTTGTTTTTGTTTTTTCGCACACTTAAGGAAATCACTGTCTAGGAGATAATATAAAAAAGAAGCAATTCATCATTCAGGTTTCTTGATATTCCTAAGAACTATCGCATAGTCCTTTCTGCTCTGAGGCAGCTATGGCATATGTAGTAATTTTTGTTTCTGTCACATAAACTTGAATACACATATGAGCAAAAGACCCTTAGTTCTTCATAACTTACTGAAAGACCCTGACTTTTTCCATGTAATTCTTCCACAAGTGCTTTATGGAAAACTGGATACATTCTGTATTCATTCATCCAGCACATACTTGTTGAATGGACAACGTACACCAGGTTTATAATAGTTACTACTGTGAATGGACAGTAAAACAAATGCAAAAGGAAAATACACTAATCCAAGCCTTTTTCTTTTCTCTCTCTCTGATAGGGCTACCATAAAGCTTTGGTGAAACTAAAACTAAAAAAAAATACCGTGGATGACATTTCAGAGAGTCTGCGGCAAGGAGGAGGCAAGTTAAACTTTGACGAACTTCGACAAGATCTCAAAGGGTAAGAATCATGCTGCCTGAGCTTCTGAAAAATTCCTGCTTCTAAAGATAAGGGTAGTGATTCTTGGTGATAAGGGTATATCTAGCTCAAATACTCATATAGATACTTTTTTTTTTCAAGAGGCAGGTATCTTTCTGGAACGTGTTATAAGTGGAAAACTTATTTGGTGATTTTTCCTTTCCTCCTACATTTTGATGTCTCTGTGTTTAGGGTGAACAGGGCACAAGAATGATTTCATCTGTTTCCTCTATAATTTCAGGAAGGGCCATACTGATGCAGAGATTGAAGCAATATTCACAAAGTACGACCAAGATGGAGACCAAGAACTGACCGAACATGAACATCAGCAGATGAGAGATGACTTGGAGAAAGAGAGGGTGGGTTTGGTTTAGGAAAATGGGATTTGGTTCGGTACCTGCAACACCAAAGTGTAGCAAACACTGTAGAAGTGGGTTTAGTCTCTTGCCCATCCCCCACCACCCTCTCTCTGTCTCAGTAGGTTTATGTGTTAGTACCCTGTTTATTCCAAAAAGGATATATAACACAACTATGTATAAAAATGGATTGTTCTCAAAAAAAAAAAAGGATTGTTAGCATAATATTAAAAAGTCAAAATGAAGAGCAAAGCAAAACAAAAGTGAAAATAATCGATTATTAATGAAGCTTAAAAGTGCATTCATAAAAACATATGCTGATTAAGATTGGGCTACAGATTGGTCCCTAAGCTTGCTGGAAATCAGCTTGAAAAGAGAAGTCTGATTAGCTGCAGAGTCCACGATGTCCATGAGAGTGAAGGAAACAAAAAAAGACTTACCGAGAGATACAGAATTATTCTGGTTAGTTAGTGGCTTTTAAATTGTTAACCTTCTCTTTTTTTTTTTTTTTTTTTTTTTTTTTTTTAGACGGAGTCTCACTCTTGTCTCCCAGGCTGGAGTGCAGTGGTGCAATCTTGGCTCACTGCAACCTCTACCTCCGGGGTTCAAGCAATTCTGTTACCTCAGCCTCCCAAGTAGCTGGGAATGCAGGCACACGCCATCATGGCTGCCTAATTTTTGTATTTGTAGTATACATGGGGTTTCACCATGTTGGCCAGGCTGGTCTTGAACTCCTTACCTCAAGCAATCTGCCCGCCTAGACCTCCCAAAGTGCTGGGATTACAGGTGTGAGCCACTCTGCCTGGCCTAAATTATTAACATTTCTAATAAAATAAAATTGACAGCTGCCTTCCATTTGAATACTTTTTACAAAATAGTTAAAAGTAAACTTAAGTGGGCTTTCATAATCAGAAAAAAAATAATTGAAAGCTTTACTATTAACTTTCAAAAATAAGTGGTTAAACAGCAACAACAAAAATTTATGGCAATTTGAGGTACAGAGAACACAGATGAATGTTATTACAAAAGCCACTTTCCTATGCGGAGAAGCCTAGGACAGTGTTTTCTAAATGCCGCTCCACAAAACAGTGCTAGTAGGAAACAGACTTCTCTAGTCATAGTGAAATTGAAGCATAAAGACAATGAGGAAAATTTTTACAAGGCTGTATTTAGACAAAATTCTTATTCTGAGATTATATCCTTCCTACTTTGCAGCTATCGAATGTTTTATCTTTTCTGAAAAGAAGCCGATACAGGTTGAGCATCCCTAACCCAAATATCTGAGTCTGAAATGCTCCAAAATCTAAAACTTCTTGGGCACCAATATGACACGCAAAGATCATGCTTAAAGGAGACGCTCTCATTGGAGCAGTTTGGATTTTGTGTTTTCAGTTAGGGATGCTGAACCAGTAAGTATATTGCAAGCATTCCAAAATATTTTTGAAAATCCAAAACACTTCTGGTCCCAAGCATATCAAATAAGGGATACTCAACTTATCTTTCTTTATTTCTTTTATTATTATTATTTTAAGATGGCTCATGGCCCACTGCAGCCTCAAACTCCTAGGCTCAAGTGATCCTCCCACCTCAGCCTCCCAGGTAGCTAGGACTGCAGGCATTCATCACCATGCCTTGCTAATTTTTTTTTTTTTTCAATTATTTTGTGGAGACAGGGTCTCACTTTGCTGCCCAGGCTAGTCTCAAACTTCTGGCTTCAAGCGATCCTCCTGCCTCAGCCTCCCAAAGTGTTAGGATTACAGGCATGACCACTATGCTTGGCCCATATTCTTTATTTACTTTTTTCTTTGCCTGTTGTTTTTAATGTTCTTTCTTATTCAAACAAACAGTTGGCTACTCCTTGCTGTTTGTTAAATTTGCCAAACTATGAAACTGAAAAATGCAGGATTCCTAGTCTGATGTTAAACATAAAGATACCTCAGGTAAATGGCATGCACCCAATTCCTGCTTGCCCAAGTCCTTGGTGAAGCTTCTGTGGGATCTCAGTGTTCTGTTCCTCACTCAGTGACCCCTTGTTTTTCAGGAGGACCTGGATTTGGATCACAGTTCTTTACCACGTCCCATGAGCAGCCGAAGTTTCCCTCGAAGCCTGGATGACTCTGAGGAGGATGATGATGAAGACAGTGGACACAGCTCCAGAAGGAGGGGAAGCATTTCTAGTGGAGTTTCTTACGAGGAGTTTCAAGTGTAAGTGTAAACAAATTGGCAGAATTTGTGCTGACGAGAGTCCAAATGAGACCAGGCAGTTTCCCTCATCTCTCTGAATTCATTCCTTTCCATTATTAATCATCTGGCTTTTAAAAATAATTTGTATTGGCTGGGCGTGGTGGCTCATGCCTGTAATCCCAGCATTTTGGGAGACCGAGGCAAGCAGATCATGAGGTCAGGAGTTCAAGACCAGCCTGGCTAACATAGTGAAACCCCGTATCTACTAAAAATACAAAAAATTAGCTGGGTGGGGTGACGGGCGCCTGTAATCCTAGCTACTAGGGGAGCTGAGGCAAGAGAATTGCTTGAACCCAACAGGTGGAGGTGGCAGTGAGCCAAGATCGTACCACTGCACTCTAGCCCAGGGGACAGTGGGAGACTCTGTCTCAAAAGACAAAATAACTTGTATTGGTGTTTTGTCTCTTATATAATATGTTTATTATAGGAATTAGGAAATAAGAGCAAAAGAAAACATTAATGTTTCCCATATTTCTGCCACCCAAAAATGTCTATTAATATGCCAGTGTGTCTCTGTTTGCATGTGTTTATCAATGTTTTTATATATTTTTATGGCCTAACATATGTTTTGTCTTGGAGAATGTTCCTTGTGCACTTGAGAAGAATGAATATTCTGCTATTGTTGAATGGAGTGTTGTGTAGAAATTTGTTAGTTTGTTTATAGTTTTATTCAAGTCTCCTATTTCCTGGTTTATCTTCTGCCTAGATGTCATATTCATGTTTGAAAGTGGGGTATTAAAGTCTGCAGTATTATTAGTTGGAGTGCATCCCTTAGATTCTGTCAAGTTTTGCTTTATTTTGGAACTCTGTTGTTGGGTGCATCATATTTATAACTAATATATCTTCCTAATATGTTGACCCTGTTTTCTCTCTCAATTTGATGAGGCTGAAGAAAAAAAAAATTGACCCTGTTTTCACTATAAGATCTTATCCACTCTAGCTCTATCTCTAGTAAAATTCTTTAAAGTCTTTTTTGTTTGATATTACTATAGCCACTGCAGCTTTCTTTTGATTGTTGTTTAGATGATAAACCTTTTTCCATCCTATTACTTTAAACCTATTTATGTCTTTGAGTCTAAAGTATGTCTCTCCTGTAGACAGCATATAATTGGATCTTATCTTTTTATACAGTTAGACAATTTCTGTCTTTTGATTAGATTGCTTAATCCAATCCTTTAATGTTATCATTTGATATAGTTGATTTGTCTATTTTATATTTTGTTTTCTAGCTTATGTCTTTTTTGTTCCTCTTTTACTGCTTTCTTGTATATTAAGAGAAAGTATGTATTTAATGTATTTACAAATTTGTATATTAACGTACTTTTTTTTTTTTTTTTTTTTAACTGTTTCTCATTCTCTTCTTTTGCTCCTGTGGATTCAAGTTGTCATCTGCCGTCACTCTCCTTTTCCGATACAACTTTGCTACTGCCTATTATTGTCAAATTTATTACATTTCTGTTATAGGCCTTCAGATCTAACTGTGTACATATTTTTACACAATTGCTTTTTAAATCAGTTAAGGGAAACAAAGGAGAAATATACATATATACTATGCACCTACACAATTGCCTTTACCAGTGCTCTTTGTATTTTCATCTGAATTCTGATTACTACCTGGGATCACTTGCTTTCAGCATGAAGAATTTCCCTTAGTATTTTTTTGTAAAGCAGGTTTGCTAGCAATGAATCCTCTCAGTTTTCATTTCTCTGAGAATGTTTTCCTTTCTCCATTTCCTCTGGCCTCCATTGTTTCTGATGAGAAGACAGCTGCTAATTTTACTGGGGTCCCATTGTACATGATGACTCAATTTTCTCTCACCGCTTTCAAGATTTTTTTGGTTTTGTCTTTTGGTATTTTGACTATGATATGTCTGGGTATAAATCTCTGAGTTTATCCTACTTGGAAAGTATTTTATCTGCTTCTTTCACTTTCTCTTCTCCTTTGGGACCCGCATTATGCATGCTTAATGGTATCACATATTTCTGTTCATTTGTCTTTATTTTTTCTCTCTCTGTTCTTCAGATTGCATAGTCTGTATTGATCCATCTTCAAGTTCACTGATTGGTTCTTCTGCTAGCTTGCTTAAATCTCTGTTGAGCTCCTCTACTTATTTATTTATTATTTATTTTTATAGAGACAGGGTTTTACTCCATCACTCATGCTGGAGTGCACTGGTGTGATTGTGGCTCTCTACAGCCTAAACACGTGGGCTCAAGCGATCCTCCTGCCTCAGCCCCCCAAGTAGCTAGGGCTATAGGCACATACTATTATGCCTGGCTAGTATATGTGTATGTATGTATATATATATATATATAAAATTTTTTTTAATTTGTAGAGACGGCATCTTGTTATGTTGCCGAGGTCTCAAACTCCTGGCCTCAAGTGATCCTCCCACCTCAGCTTCCCAAAGTGCTGGGATCACAGGCATGAGCCACTGTGCTTGGCCTGAACTTTTTATTTATTATACTTTTCAACTCCAGAATTTCTATTTGGTTCTTTTTAGTAATCTCTATCTCTTCATTCTGTGTTGATGATATCCTGTATTTGATGAGACAAAGTCATCATAGCTTCTTTTTTTTTTTCTTTTTTAAGAGCTAGGGTCTCTCTCATCACACAGGCCAGAGTGTGCAGCAGCATGATCATAGATAGCTTACTGCAGCCTCGAACTCCTGAACTCAATCAGTCTTCCCACCTCAGCCTCCCAAGTACCTGGGACTACAGGCATGAGCCACTGCACCCAGCTAATTCTTATTTTTTGTAGAGATGGGGTCTGTGTTGCCCAGGGTGGTCTCAAACTCCTGGGCTCAAGTGATCTTCCCTGCTCAGCCTCCCTGCTGGGACATGCCAGTGCACCCAGCCTCCTTTATTTCTTTAACCATGGTGGGGTTTTTTTAATTGTTTGTTTGTTTTAACCTCTTTAAATATATTATATAGGTACCTTCAGGTCTTTGTCTGCTAAGTCTGACATCTATGCCCTCTCAAAGACAGTTTCAGTTGTCTGCTTTTTATTTTTCCATTTCTTGTGTGTGGGAACATTTTCCTGGTTTTTTGTCATTGTTGCTGTTCAAGATTGGACATGTTAGATAATATATTGTAGGAACTCTGGCCGTTTCCTCCTCAGGACTTGTTTTTATTGCTCTTTGCTTTTTTTTTTTTTTTTTCCTGTTTTCATACACTTCTGTTTTCCCCCAGTGTCTGCTTCTGATGTTATTCCTTAGAGGATGCAGCTGGGCCATGTATGTATGTGGTCACTCTGGGAAGACCGTAGTTTTACCAGGGAGTTCACTGACTTTCCCTGACCTCTCTGTTATACCTTCTGCCTCTGTTGGTATTAGACCCAGCTATTACATTTCATTGTTTACTGATTGGTCTATTGTTTTCAAAAATGCCTTGGAATATAATTTGCTCCACAGTCTGATCCACTTAAATTCATGCCCCTTTGCAGGGCTAGTTTTAAAGGCCAGTATTTTTTTTTTGAGACAGAATCTCTCTGTGTTGCCCAGGCTGGAATGTAGTGGTACAATCTCAGCTCACTGCAGCCTTGACCTCTCAGGCTAGTAGCTAGTACTACTAGCTGGTTAATTTTTGTATGTTTTAAATAGATGGGGTTTCACCGTGTTGCCCAGACTGGTCTCAAACTCCTGAGTTCAAACAATCCACCCACCTCAGCCTCACAAAGTGTTGGGATTACAGGCGTCCACCACCACACCTGGCCCCTGAGGCCAGTCTTTAACTGTCTTCTTAGCTGTCTCTTTCCCTGGTTCTCTCTGGTGAACTAGCTGGTAACTTGTTGATTTCATGAGGCTATCAGATTCCTCTTAAATTCTTATCCCCACAATCTCCACAGTTTTCAAGAGCATCCTTAGTCTTTAATTTCCTCACAATTTATTCCAAATAAAGTCAGTTCACTTGAAGAGAGCTCTGTATTCCTATGACCTGTGTCTCCCCTTGAGCAAAACTGTACCACTGCTTCACAGAGCCAGGGACAGTGTCCCACTTTTCTGTGACATCCTGCTTTATGAACAAGTCACTGGGCTCAGATGGCAGCCTCTGATTTTGTCACCTTGCTTCTTTTGGCATGGAAACTTCACCCTACAAATGGGAGCTGAGAAGAGAGCCCCATACCTCTTAGCCACTCTTGCTTGCCAGGATTAGAACCACTGTAACATGCATTTAAGAGTGGGAACAGGCTGGGCACAGTAGGTGCCTGTAATCCTAGGAATTTGGGATGTTGAGACAGGAGGATCACTTGAGCCCAGGAGTCCAAGACCAGCCTGGGCAACTTGGTGAGAAGCTCATCTCTTCAAGGAATATAAAATTAGTTGGGTGTGGTTGTGCATACCTGTAATCCCAATTGCTTGGGAGGCTGAAGTTGGAGGATTGCTTGAGCCTGAGAGGCAGAGGTTGCAGTGTGCCAAGACTGTACCATTGCACTGCAGCTTGGGCAACAGAGTGAGACTCTGTCTCCAAAGAAAAAAAGTACGAATGTTGAAGCTGGGCATAGCGGCTCATGCCTGTAATCCCAGCACTATGGGAGGCCAGGGCAGGAGTATCACTTGAGGCTAGGAGTTTAAGACCATCCTGGGCAACATAGTGAGACTTTGTCTCTATTAAATAAAAATAAATAAATAAATAAATAAATAACAACTTTAAAAGACTTTTTTAAAAAAGAGTGGGAAGGCTGGGCACAGTGGCTCAGGCCTGTAATCCCAACACTTTGGAAGGCCAAGGGAGGTGGATCACCTGAGGTCAAGAGTACAAGACCAGCCTGGCCAACCTAGCAAAACCCCATCTCTACTAAAAAAAATACAAAAATTAGCTGGACGAGGTTACACACATATGTAGTCCCAGCTACTCAGGAGGCTGAGGCAGGAGAATCACTTGAACCTTCAAGGCAGAAGTTGCAGTGAGCCAAGATCGTGCCACCGCACTCTAGCCTGGGTGACAGAGCAAGACTCCATCTCACACACACACACAAAAGAGTGGAAATGTTAGGATAAGAAATGCTGGCAGCCTGCCCCTCCCTGGGAAATACTGTAGCCCTAGACTGGGAATTGGGGGAAGAGGGAGCTCTGTGCTCTTAACTGCACCCATGTGAACTTCTGCTTTTATCACATGAGCTGGGGACAGAAGGCTCAAATTATGGTTCAAACGCCACAGACTCTCTTCATAATAAAATTTAGATTTTCTTGAATAAATGCTTTTTCATTTGCTGTATGCCCTTAATTGCTAGAAATTTTAAATATTTGAGTTTTAAAAAATAGCTTTCAACAGTTACAGTGATTTCACTAGAGAGTCTACAGAACCCTCTTCCCGCCATTGCAGAGGTTGTTTACAGCTTACAAGTTTTTAAAGAATTTGTATAACATTTTTAAAATTCAAAATAATAGAATTGTAAGTCAACATGCTGTTTTCATACTGTTGTTCAAGCTTTATTTATTTAATATATTGTAAACCTAATTCTATTTCATTAAATGTTCTGCCACAGTATAATGTCTGATGTCTCCTTAGAATTTTATTGTATGGATGAACAATGATTATTTAAATAATTTCCTGTCAGTTGTTGGGTGTTGTTTTGGTGGTGGTGGTGGTTTTTTTTTTTTTTTTTTTTTTTTTGTTTTCTTTGAGAATGGGTCTCACTCTGTCACTCAGGCTGGAGTGCAGGAGTGTAGTGGAATGATCACAGCTCACTGCAGCCTCAGCTTCCCAAGGCTCAGGTGATCTTTCCACCTCAGCCTTTCAAATAGTTGGGACTACAGGCACATGCCACCATGACAACCTATTTTTTGTAGAAAGGAGGTTTTGCCATCCTACCCAGTCTGGTCTCGAACTCCTGGCCTCAAGCGATCTGCCTACTTCCACCTCCCAAAATGCCAGGATTACAGGCATGAGCCACCATGCCCCATCCCCCCATCAATTGTTTGATGTAGCCATTTTTCAATGATCCACTATTAATAAGCAGCACTCTAATAAATATCCTTATGGCCAAAAATTACACATATACTTATAAAATTTTTCTTTAGAAAATGGACTGTCTGTAAAGGTTTAGGCATACATTTGTAAGACTTCTGATATGCGCTGACTTGCAAGAAAGTTGTTCCAGTTAACACTGCCACCAGTGGCATTCGAGAGTTTATCTATAAAGCTTGAGATCACTTAGAAAGTGTTTCAAAGAATTGTGTCACTTAAGAAATTTTAGCACTTCTATTTGAAAAGCCAATGTGGCTGAAAAGACAATGACAAGCGCTTTTTCCCTCTGTACTGTGCTTTCCTTGCAGCCTGGTGAGACGAGTGGACCGGATGGAGCATTCCATCGGCAGCATCGTGTCCAAGATCGACGCTGTGATCGTGAAGCTGGAGATCATGGAGCGGGCCAAACTGAAGAGGAGGGAGGTGCTGGGAAGGCTGCTAGATGGGGTGGCCGAGGTCAGTAGTCATGAGCCGAAAACACCACTGCCGAGCCCGGTGTTATTAATGAAATCATATGTTGGTGACTGAAGTATTGAAGAAGAGTAAAAGGAAATTTACATTTATAGAAATTCACAATGATGTTTCCATTTACTCTCATTTTCAGATTTTTTTTTCTCTGAAACAGAAACCCTCTTTCTATAAAATATCTTTCTATGAAACATCAAGGTAGTTATACTGTCTAACCCTTAAGGTGAGATGTTTATCTTTCTCCATAACTGCAGATAAAATTATAATCTGAAGGTGTTACTTTCTTAATAATCCACATGCTAATGGTCTTGCCTTCACTGGAGGGTAGAATTAAGTGAAAAATTACTCCAGCAACTCTGAGAATTACTATGAAATGCTGTAAATCTCCAGCATTACCAAACTACAGATTATTTGGCCCCTGGGCTCCCTAAGGCATTTCCTTCCACTGCCCCCAATACCCTGGTTTCTTTTTCCCTTTTTAGGATGAAAGACTGGGTCGTGACGGTGAAATCCACAGGGAACAGATGGAACGGCTAGTGCGGGAAGAGTTGGAACGCTGGGAATCCGATGATGCAGCTTCCCAGATCAGTCATGGCTTAGGCACGCCAGTGGGACTAAATGGTCAACCTCGCCCCAGAAGCTCCCGCCCGTCTTCCTCCCAGTCTACAGAAGGCATGGAAGATGCAGGTGGAAATGGGAGTTCTAATGTACACATATGATGTGTGTGTGTTAGTATGTGTGTTTCTAGTAAGTGAGGAGGCGGCTGTCCTGAATTGCTGTAACAAGCATACTATTTATATGCCCTGACCACCATAGGATGCTGGTCTTTGTGACTGATTGCTAATCTTCTGCACTTTAATTTATTTTATATAAACTTTACCCATGGTTCAAAGATTTTTTTTCTTTTTCTCATATAAGAAATCTAGGTGTAAATATTGAGTACAGAAAAAAAAAATATTTGTGAAGTATATTGAGTGGTACACCCAGTTGCCACCATGACTGAGTCTTCTCAGTTGACAATGAAGTAGCCTTTTAAGCTAGAAAACTGTCAAAGGGCTTCTGAGTTTCATTTCCAGTCACAAAAATCAGTATTGTTATTTTTTTCTGAGTGTGTGAACGAAAATGGAGCATACCTTTCCACTGTGGCATAGTTCATGAGCTTAATGCATAGCTTTCTTTTAAGAAAGGAACCTTTTATTTCAACTACCTTCCTGGAGTAAACTTTTCTAGAAGATGAAATGGAAAAGAACTCCAAATCACAGAATGGGTATGTAGTCATTATGATAGATCTGTGTGAATGGCTAAGATGAATGTTAAACACTATGCTTTTCTGTAATTTTATCATAGCTAATGTCTGTTGGACTAACGGTATCACTTAATTTTTACATTATTTTGGCTCTAATTTGAATGAGCTGAGTAAAACCATCAAAGATCAGTTATAGAATAAATGGCATCTCTAACCATAATACAGGAGAATTGGAGGGAGCCCTAAGTTGTCACTAAGTTTAATTTCTTTTAATGGTTAGCTTAACATAAAGATTTATCTACATATTCTCTTTCCCATGTGGCTCTACTCATTTGCAACTGAATTTAATGTTATAACTAATCTAGTAAGACCAACTTACTAAATTTTTAGTATGCACTGAAAGTTTTAATTCAACAATTATGTTCATTTTAAGCAAAAATGTTAAGAAAGCTTTTGAATTCATAAAGCATTTGGTTTTATACTGTTTTAAGAATATAGTACGCGGCCAGGCACAGTGGCTCACACCGGTAATCCCAGCACTTTGGGAGGCCAAAGCAGGCAAATCACTTGAGCCCAGAAGTTCAAGACCACTGTGGGAAATGTGGCGAAACCCCATCTCTACAAAAAATACAAAAATTAAAAATATAGTACTCAAGTATTCTTGATCCTGTGTTTCAAAACTGGAATTTATAATCCAAATGGAGCTCAATCTAATAAAAAAGAGGTTTCGGTATTGAAAGAGCATACATTATTAGACGGTATCAGCCAGAATTTGAGTTAGCAACAACTGTTTTCATCACAAGAGGGTCTCACCCAAATTTATGGGGAGAAATTTTTCAAAACAAAAATCTTCTTTTACAGAAGTGTTGAGTAAGATAACATTTTGAGAACTAATAAGCAAAAGAGAATGCAGTGCTGTCGAATAACCCTCACTTGGAGAACCAAGAGAATCCTGTCATTTAATGCTATATTTTAAATTCACAAGTTGTTCATTTAATTGGTAGAATATATCAGACCAATCTCCAATGAAAGCATGAGCAAATAGTCTTTGCAAGTTGAAAAGGAAATATCCTGGGTTTCTTTAAGTTTTTCCTAATGGCTTCATCTCTGTCTTTACATCCTCTTGAATACGCGACACAAAGTTCTTTATTACTACATACTAAAGTTTCCATTCCAGGGATATTGACTGTACATATTTATGTATATGTACCATGTTGTTACGTGTAAACAAACTTCAATTTGAAGTGCAGCTATTATGTGGTATCCATGTGTATTGACCATGTGCCATATATCAGTTATGGTCACTAGAAAGTCTTTTTATGATACTTTTTACTGTACTGTTTTTCATTTCACTTGTAAAATTTTGCAGAATTCCTCATTTCGACCCGTAAATTACATATATTTTTCTTCCTTAGTCATGGAGAATTCCCCCCTCACCTCTTCCCTATTATCTCTCCCTAATAAAAAGATGTTACATAAGCAAGTCTTTCTCGACAATCAAGAATGTTATTAATGTGTAATACTGAGCACTTTACTTCTTAATAAAAACTTGATATAGTAGCAGATGTGAGAGTTGTCTGTTTTCTAAGTAGTAACAGTTGGGTAATGTGCCTTTTATCATGAGACTCTGACTTTGAAAAAGGCACTTTCTCTGAGTCCAAAACGACATTAATTGGCACATTTCTATGTTTATTACACCAACTACCCATTTCAGGTACCCAATTAGCCTTTAAGCACAGGGCTGTCTTTTATGGCATTTTTGTTTTGATTTTCCTGAAACAAGGATTCCAGGGCAGGTGGTTTATTTGAGAGGTGTAGGCAATAGGGATAGCGGAGTGGAAAAGACAGGGAAGAGAAGAGAGAAGGTGCCAGTAAAGGGCGTGTTGTCTAGCTACGTAACAGCATAGGCTGCTGAAGCTTAATTCGTGTGGCAAAATTCTGAGAAACAGTGTAGAACAAACTAGAACAAGCAATTCAGACTTATCCCAGCTGAGGGGCCAGGACTTTGGTTGGAAGATCACTCTGGGAAAATGGTAGTAATTCCCTAGCACGTCCAGTAGACAGAGCAGCTCTTGCTGGCTTATGAAGTCTGAAGGCCAGGAAATGCAGACGCCGGTAGATGAAAACCAGCGGCAGACACTGAAGTGCCACATGGGCAAGGTGCCCACATTATGCATTATGTATGATCATGCATGGTTCAACCCCAAGGGATTCCATCCCCTTGGAATAATGCAAATGGGATTCCATGGAGTTGTGCCACATGGTGACTCTCTACGTAGACCACCCATAAAACAGAGAAGTTTAAAAGTATAAGGAAAATAGCAGTAGGCTAAGACTTCAGTCCTCACTCTATACTTGTTAGCCATGTGATGATGCCAAGACACCTGGTCCAATTTCTCTTAAGACTCCATTTCCTCATTTGTCAAATGGGAAAATGAGTACATGTTTCCCTCATAGGATTTAGGTTGCATCATAAGACTATATAGGTATGAAAGCACTTTAAAGCTGAAATTTCCATTACAATGGAATGGTACCTAGCCCAATGACTTGCTCAGCAAGTTACAATCTTTTGAATCAGCAAAAAGTAAAGGAATTCTTGACAACTGCAAATTTAAAAGGTAAATAAAGGAGATTGATATTGCCAAATGATAACTCAAAACATTAAAAGTCTTCTGTGTTAGTATTTCAGAATTGGGATATTATTTGTGCAGTTGTGTGTACTTTTTCACTTTATATTGTATCATAAACATGCTACAAAATCCTGATTTCTATTAATGGCTACAGAGTGAATCAATATAAATGAATACTATTTATGAAGGCTGGACACAGTGGTTCACGCCTGTAATTCCAGAGCTTTGGGAGACTGAGGCAGGAAAACTGCTTAAAGCTAGGAGTTCAAGACCAGCCTGGGCAACATAGTGAGACCCTGTCTCTATAAAAATAAAAAAATTATCTGGGCATAGTGGTACAAGCCTGCATTCCCAGCTATGCAACTGAATTGGGAAGGATGGCTTGGGCCCAGGAATTCCAGGTTACAATGAGCTATGACCACACTACCACTGCATTTCCGCCTGGACAACTGAGTGAAACCCTGTCTCTAAAATTTAAAAAAAATATATAGAATATATGAGTATGTGATATATGTCAATTAATTCATACATTTATAATTCATATGAGTTACCCAAAATACATCTTCCCTGTTACTGGACATTTATTTTGTTCCCATTTTTTATTATTACATGACTAATATAGGTCAACAAATTTTTTTCACACATCTGGTTATTTCTTCATGGCATTCTGTATAGAAAAATATCTGGAAATGTAATAATTAGGTTAATCTGTATGAACAAATGGTCTTGACACATATTACCAAACAATTTTGCAGAATGTTTATACCAAGTCATATAATAACCAAATTTATATGAGTACCCATTTGTCCACCTGCAAACACAGAGCACTTTTTTGTAAAAAAGTGTTTATTTTTATTTAAATTTAAACAGAAGAAAATTATGCACAGTAATGAAGAAATTATGAATCTCAAATGTTGCCTCACAAAAGGCAGGATTTCTTAGAGTTTCTTCTAACTTAAAAGGCAGTAACACCAACCTGGGCAACACAGCAAAAATCCCATCTCTACAAAAAATACAAGAATTAGCCGGGCATGGGCATGGTGGTGCTCACCACTGCACTCCAGCCTCGGCAACAGAGTGAGACTCTGTCTCAAAAAAAAAAAAAAAAAGCAATAAACAAAAACTTTAAGAGGTAGAGATTTTTTAGTGGATGTAAATTTAAGTTTCAAGACAACATGGCCAACATTTTTAGAAAAATCACAAACCACCACTGATCTCTTAAAGGAAAACACAACCTTTGATAGAGTAATATTTGTCAGCAAGTAAAAGTGGTATCAATCTTACGGTTCCTTAAGGGTTTGATTTTTTTTCCTATGGATCATCTGTTTTTTTTCTCTTACGAACTACTGGTTCTTTTCTTGATTAAAAGAAATATTTATCTGGCTCAAGTTGGTGTTTAGATTTTAAAAAGAAAGAAATAATTAATACTATTGGGGAAAGCGTCAACCCAAAGATGTACTTAAAATGACCGGCCGGGTGTGGTTGCTCACGACTGTAATCCCAGCACTTCGGGAGGCCGAGGCGGGCAGATCACAAGGTCAAGAAATCAAGACCATCCTGACCGACATGGTGAAACCCCGTCTATATTAAAAAATAAAAAAAATAGCCGAGCGTGGTGGTGCGCACTTGCAGTCCCACCTACTCGGGAGGCTGAGGCGGAAGAATCACTTGAACTGGGAGGCGGAGGTTGCAGTGAGCCGAGATTGCACCACTGCACTCCAGCCTGATCTCAGAGCGAGACATCGTCTCAAAAAAAAAATAAAAAGAAAAAAAAAGACCAACGGTTCCTTATCAGACCATGTAAGTGGTAAGAAGGAAAGGGAACGCCATTGAAATGGTAGTATTATCACAAGCCACTTGAGCGCTGCTGCATCCAGAGGGATGGAAAAATTGAATATGTAGCACCTTTCACCATGAACCTGTCAAATGGAGGAACCCATATTGGGAATATTTGGTCACCCAAGAAAATGGAAGGATCATAGTAAGAGCTATCTTGAAAATATAAGCTATTTTCTATTTATAAGTAATAGTTAAAATATATCAGTAGCTTGGGGGGAAAAAATGGCTTTGAGAAATGCAATATTCATTAAACAATAGAGGCAGCTGTGCTCCCAGCAAATCCAAATCCCTATGAATTTCAACTCTAAAGAGATAAATGTACTGAATGGTCATAGAGTTAATGCTGTTAACACAAATTGTCTTGTTTATCCTGATCAGTGTATTAGTTTATCAAACAAATCTGAACACGAAGTTGAATGTGCAGTTGCAGGTTCAAAGTTATTCATTGTTGTCTATTTAATCTGAGTCCAGTCTTTGAACTTAAGAAAAAACAAACTAGAACACATGTTGAAGTTTTCTAATACCTTATTTATTTTATCCTAGTCTGTTATTTAAATGAAGAATAGACATTTGTTTTTCATTTGATCAAAGCATAAGATTTTAAAAGTTTGAAAAGCATCTTCCAAGTTTCATGCTGAGTTCAAAATAAAAATGTTTTCATTTTCAGGCCATTATATGTTGTCTAATTTATCTTGAAATCTCTTCCTTTGAATAAGACCAAGCAAAATCTGTTCAAAGTCTTTACAAACCAAGGCAGCTTCTTGGTCAATAATCCCTTTTTACCATTAAGATTGCTAATACCGTACATTCTGAGTGCCTCACAATTTGTTTTTGAAGCTCCCTTTATGTGTATTGTGCCATATGCTTCTCACATCAGCCCGAATAAATGCTTTAGGTTTTTTATCTTATCCACCTCTATCACATGCTCTCCTTCATCTCCAGACTACCCATGTCTGCCATCGCCCTCACAGAGACCCATTCTGATAATTTTGGATATGTAGAAAAATAAATCCTGTTTGTGTGTTTAAATAAATAAATTTATACTATAGACCTTATTTTTTTTCTTACAATGCTATTTTTAAAGTGTATTTCTTCTGCAGTGTAGCTCGAGTAAGTTATCCTGTTGATTGTGTAGTATTTCTGGCATGCAGCCACATTTTACATAGTATCTGTCACTATAGCAGGTGGTTGGCCCTAATTCTATTTCAAAATCTTTGGGCCAGGCGTGGTGGCTCAAGCCTATAATCCCAGCGCTTTGGGAGGCTGAGGTGGGTGGATCACTTGAATCCGGGAGTTTATGACCAGCCTGGCCAACATGGCAAAACCCCATCTCTACTAAAAATACATAAAACTAGCCAGGCATGGTGCTGCGTGCCTGCAGTCCCAACTGCTCAGGAGGCTGAGGCAGGAGAATTGCTTGAACCTGGGAGGCAGAGGTTGCAGTGAGCCGAGATTATACCACTCCACTCCACTCCAGCCTGGGTATCAGAGTGAGACTCTGTCTCAAAAATTAAAAAAAAAGAATCTTTGTAACTTCCCTTATTGACTTTTCATCAGTTTCTCAGTGGGTATGTAACAGGAGTTGGAGTGCTGAATCCCAGGCATATACTCTACCCAGAAACATCAGGTCTCCCTCCAGAATGACGGCACCAGCCTGCAATGCCACTACATACATGAGAAAACTGGATTTAGCCATACTTTCACCAGCACTGGTACCATCTAGCTTCTCAATCTGTGCTAAATTGAATGTTTTAAAAGTGAGACTTCATTTTATTTTGCATCTCTTGGATTCCTAATAAAGTTGAACATCCATCCCCTCATCTAATCATGACTTATTGGGGTTTCTCTCTTTGTAAATTACCTATCAAACCTTTAAAATCCTACAATTTGATCTAATGGGAAACAAACATGTTTTTGTTTATTGCCTATTTTTCTGCTGAGTCACCCTTTTTTATTGTTTGGTACAAGTTCCTTAAATGGTTTAAATATTAATCCCTTATCAGTTTGGACCCTGTTAATGGCTCTCATCGACCTGATAACTTTGTCAATGTCTCCTTCCTTTTTACATAGAAAAATTCATCAATGTGTTTTGGAGGTCTTAGAGAGACCTTTATAAGGTCACAAAATTTTTATTTATTAAACATATGCCTTTACCTTTCACATTTAATATGTTTTAAATTTGTACAAAAGGTCTGCAAGTCTTTTTGTCCACATAATGAGCCAGTTTTATCAACACTCTATTAAATAAGTCATTTTTCCTTAGTAGCTCATGATGTCATCAATATATTTCAGATTCATGTATATATGTGCCTGTTTTTGAACTCTTTATCCTGCTTCACTGATCTATTATCGTTCCTGCAAATGATTTCTAAGACTATGTCTTTGTAGTATGTCTTCAGATGTGGTGAGGTGATGCCTCTCTGGGTTTATTTTTTGTTTTGCAAACTTGACTAAGCGATTTTTGTGAATTTTTTTTTTCCATATAGATGTTAAAACAAGTTTGATGGTTCCTGAGAGGAAAAATAGGTAAAAGTCTCATTGAAATTTAGTTTGAATTGTGTTGAATAAATTGGTTTAAGGAGAATTAACATCTTTACAACATCAGAAACATGACAATGCGCCCTTTATTCAGATCTTCCTCCATCACATCCTGTGTCTTAAAATTCCTTAAAGATCTTATGCATCATTTAATATGAATAGTCTTATTGCCACTATAGCTTTACTATTTTATGGTTTTATTGCTAAAAAAAAAAAAAAAAAAATTCCTGAACAGAATGAAAAAAAATAACAAGTTCTCCACAAGCCCTGAGGCCAGAACGTCTCATCTCAACTGATAACAGACTCTCTTACCCCTCTTACCACACAAACTGCTACCACACAGGGTTGAGTGTACCCAGGGCAACCTTGAAACTAATGCCAGATGTGAAAACACCCCTTTTTTGCCTTTTGTTGAAGCAGGGCAGAGAGGTAGGGGAGAGAATGAAGTATCAGGAAGCATTGTGTTTGCTCTATTAAGCAGAAACAGGATTTCAATATAATATCTTGAAAATTAAAATTACAACAAATTTCTTAGAACTTTGGTTTATCAGCATATGAATACGGTCTTACATGAAGCAGAAACAACGGTCTACAGGAAGCATCTCTGCCAGCGATGGCCTCTGGGCCAGTTGTACAGCCCTCCAGCTAAGAAGAGTTATGACATTGCTAAAAAATGTTTTTTAAGTTTTTTATAAAGTTGTTTTTTTAAAAGAGGCAAATAGCAAAAAACAAACAAACCCCAAGAGAGAAAGTATCAGGCCCTTCTCAGAAAGTTTGTCAACCCCTGGTTTACAAGAATGATGAACTCCCTTCCGTCCTGCCTCCGTCAACCAAAACAAAATCTTAAAAAAAAAAAAATCCGCAAGACCAACCAGAAGCACAAGTGGAAAGGTGAATTCTCTAACAAAAGACCACCCTCCCCTTCTTGATCTTAGCAACTTTGAGTCTGAATCTGCATGACAGAAGATTCAAATTTTTGTAATAAATCAAAGTAATTAAATTATAGGGTTGCACTGAAAAATTTAGTGGACCTTGAAAAAGTTAACTTGGCTGGCTGCTCTTCTTGAAGTTAGTTGAAAAATAAACAATTTAATGTAAATAACCATGCATTCACAGAACTTTAAAGGTAGAAAAAACTCTCATTTTACAGATGCCTTCAGGAATTTGGGGAATGAAAGGTTCTATGGAAACAAAAAACATGAAGTGTAAAAAAGAGTAATAGAGTAATACTCTTAGAATTACTTAGTCGTTTGGATCTCCATGTGAGGTAGGGAGAGCAATATTCCCAGCATAAGCATATACATTATCAAACCAGGACACTCAAAATAATTAAAGAGATGGATATAACTATATAACTTTGAAAACATGTATTTCTTGACTGCATATTTGCTTTATTATATTGATAGACCTATAAGATAGATTTACTCAAATCGTATTTCAGAAATATCTTTCAGATTGCACCACAAGAAATTTGAATACCAGTCAAAAAAGTTTTAAAAATACTGCAATGACCTGAAGGTGTTGTCAAGCCAATGAACTTTTGTAATCCTACTGCGGCATCCAAAAGAAAAGTTCTTTAGACAGTGCAGTCAGGCATCATAAAACATTATATATTGCCATTAAGGAATGCAAAACAGTATAGATAGTATACATTTAT
Source organism: Sapajus apella (assembly GCF_009761245.1). Lineage (NCBI taxonomy): Eukaryota > Metazoa > Chordata > Mammalia > Primates > Cebidae > Sapajus > Sapajus apella. The sequence goes on along the minus strand of NW_022436985.1, from coordinate 9,803,242 downwards.
AGTATAATCAGTAAAAGAGCCACTTATATTCATTGAAGTGAGGTTTCTTTTATGTTAAACCACATTAATTTGTCTCCATTATAGATTAGTCTGACATCTAAGAAAATAAAATCAAAAGCATATATATATAACATAAAATAAGCTCATAACATAAAATTTACCATCTTAACCATTTTAAAATTAAGGAAGATGTTTTAAAGTGTGGTTTACTAGCCAAGAGTAGTGGCTCACACCTGTAATCCCAGCACTTTGGGAGGCCAAGGCAGGCGGATCACAAGGTCAAGGGTTCGAGACCAGCTGACCAACATGGTGAAACTCTGTCTCTACTAAAAATACAAATATTAGCTGGGTGTGGTGGTGTACGCCTGTAATCCCAGCTACTCGGGAGGCTGAGGCAGGAGAATGGCTTGAACCCGGGAGGCAGAAGTTGTAGTCAGCCAAGATTGCACCATTGCACTCCAGCCTGGGTGACAGAGCAGGACCCCATCTCTCAAAAAAAAAAAAAGTGTGGTTTATTGTCTTATAAAGTAGAAATTTACTTAAGGATATATAAGATATAAGTCATATATAGGATATATATAAAATATATGATATAAAAACATAAATAGGGTATATATAACATATGGATATCTATATCCTTAAGTAAATTTCTACTTTATAAGAAAATAAACTGCACTTTAAAAAATGTTCCTTAATTTTAAAATGGTTAAGATGGTAAATTTTATGTTATGTAGTTCTTACCTCAACAAAAGTATACAAAGGCAATTTTAATATAAAAAGAGGATAAATAAAATAGGATATAATTAAATTCTCATTTAAAAAGTAGTTATTAATAATTTCGGGCTGTTTTGTTTCTTCTGAAGTATATTTTGCGTAAAAAGTAAAGATACATATTTCTCTCTGTGAAATGAGGGAAGGGTATACCTAGGGAATTATAAGGCATAGTTACGTGAAAAGTAGGAATTGTACCAAGAACAGGGAAACTGATTAATCTTTATGATGACATAACCAAGAAAAAAGATAATGCATTACAAGAAGATGTATTAATCGAATGTCATCCAAAAAGAAAAAAGTTCAAAGATAAAAGTATAATGCCATGTTCCCAAGTTGATGTGACAGAATGGCAGGGCACCCACTGACAAACTACATGAATTTCAAGATGACCAGTTTCAGGGTGTCTACACTCCAGTGATGCCCCAGATCATTCAATTCCTGTAAGTGTTGAAAATTAATTACTTTTTAAAAAGAGGGCTAGATGCAATGTGGTTTCCTGAATTGAATCCCAGAACAACGAAAGAATATTAGTGGAAAAGTGGTGAAATCTGAATATTGTGTACGGTTTAATTAACAGTATTGTACCAATGTTAATTTCTTAGCTTTGACAAATACACCTTGCAATATAAAATATTAACAGTAAGGGAAGCTGGGCAAAGGGTAGACAGGAACTTTCCTCACCACATTTGCAAATTTTCTGTCAATCTAAAGTTATTTCCAAATTAAAAGTTTATTAAAAAGTGGGGAGAGAATTAAGTATCAACCTATGCACACAGAAACAGAACACTTGGCTGTAGTGATGTTCTGATAACAGCAACAGAGGTGAATACAGCAAGTGTCATTTCAAAAATAACCCAGGGAGAAGGAAGGAAGTAGTGACTGGGAGAGTGACTGAGTGGGCTTTTGTGTGCTACAATCTTCTATTTCTTGACTTGGATTGGTGGTTGCGCATATGAATTCATTTTAATTCACTGAACTGTACTTTTTGGTACATTATCCTTCAATTAAAAAAAAATTAAAACATGCCCCTATTATAGATGAAGGTTAGAATTAAGAGAAGATATAGAAATGAGGTATATACATAGGGAAGAAAAAAAACCTATGCAGGGACAGATGTAACAGTTATTAAATCCTGAGTAAAATTTTGGAAAGGATCTTGGAAATTACCAATTCCAGAAGTGGTCAGATTCTTTTACGAAAGTAGATCTGGAGATACTTACGCACTGCAAGTAGGCAGAGGCCAGACTTTAGTATTTTAGCAAAATTCCTCTGATGATTCTGATGCACACCTGGATTACAAACCACTGAACTACCCCAAGAAGGTTATGTGACCTTTCAGAGCTAGAATGTTCCAGAAGTGGCACAAGAACTCTATTACCAGACTCCTGGCCTTCTACTCTACCTACAGTTCAAAACCCTCAGCCAGGATTCCTGAGATATTATACCACTAGAGAGAAATATCTGTAAGTTCTATTCATTTTAATATGTTTATCACAAAGATTTTTTTTTTTCTATCACAGTGGCTTTTTTACCCTATAAGAAAGACTCTTTTTTTCCCAACATATTTTTGATTTTACATTTCCAGGATAGCATTAATACATTTGTCATTTATTAAATAATGGCAAACCATAGCATCATAAAGTATTGAGACTGAAGGGCTCCTAACCTACCCATTCATTTTAAAGATGAAGAGACAAATGCCAGAGATAGCAGTAACTTGTCAGGAGTTTCCAGAATTCAATTCTCCTTTTTCTAGGTTAATAAGTTAGACTAGATATCTTCCCCATGGTTACTGTCTTGACGAGATGAACTAATATGCAATACATGGTATCTTACGTTCTTTCATGTATAATTCAGTTTGTTATGATTTCTATGAATGTTTCTGTTTGAAACAGTAATATTTCTGTTATATATGTACGTATGTTATAAATACATATTCTGATAGAGGCATACAATATATAATAATCACATTAGGTTAAATGAGATATCCATCACCTCTAGAATTTATTTTTTTATTACAATCAATTCAATTCTACAGTCTTAGTTATTTTAAAATGTACAATTAAATTGTTATTGACTACAGGATCATTTTGGTTATAATTAAAATTATATAGAATATAAATGAAATTTACACATATCTGAGTCCTGAATAAATACTTTTTTAAATTTCTTACATATTTTTCTTTGAATATGTGGTGTAAGAAAATTATGGATTGTGTTTGTTTGAGTATGAGTTTGTAAGTATTTTCAGAATAAAAAATAAATATTGGAACAAAAAAATTGTTGCTGAGCAACAGTGTGATGGCAAGGGAACAGAAGACAACAAAAAAACCTGATTGAACACTTAAATCAAGGTGCTTCTTTTATATGTGAGGATAAATCATAGTGAGTTAAGGGAAATTTAAGAATATTTTTTAAGAAATAACAATTTTATGTAGGCAATTGTGAGGAAAATAACAATCATACAAGCCAAGGCCACGTGATTCTTCCACAAGCCCCAGGGTGAGAGATCGATGCCCTGGTTGGTCAAATATTCTTCGCCAGTACATCTGAAATTCAACAGAAAAAGAATATAACTTCTAGCACCAGTCAGATTTTACTCAATATATCCACTGTTCCTTAAAGGAGCCTAAAAGTTAACCATGCCTTTAATAATTATCCCTTCAGATGTCATAGCTAACAGTCATTGTGCGCTTACAATTTTGCCAAACACTAACAGGCAACATGAACTTAACTTAGTTAATTCCTAAAACAGTCCAATGTGACAGACATTGTACACACTTAAAAGATGAGGGGACTAAGGTTTAAGGAACTTGACCAGGTTTACAGAGTCATACTTTGAATCACCAAGTTTTTAGCCTACTCAAATTCATTGGTTTCCAAATCTGTAATGCTGCTCTCTCCAAAGGGTAGAAAGATTTATCAAATAATATTTCCCTTGTCCCTGATAGAGAAAACATCAGCTTAAACAGATGACACTTCTGACCCTCACTAAGATGATCAAAGCTCTTACAGTACTCCTTACCCTTACAAACAGCCATAAAAAACAACACAGGCTAAGAATTCCAAAACCAGGAAAAAAGGTATGCAAGGGCTTCCTGCACAAGTCACGTTCTGCCAGTTCATACATCAACACTGTGATGAGCTACAAGATATTCCCAGCAGACTCAGCTATTAGGTTGAAGCCGTAAGTGGCAGCTAGAGTAGAGTAGAGCAGGGTGAACTCCTGTCTGCAGGTTAGGAAAGCACCTGGTACTAAAAATACCTTGGACAGCCACAATTACTGCTTGATACCATTTTTGTGCAACTCTTGGGAATTCAGCAATTCCAAAAACATACATAGCCTCTCTTTTACTACACAAGTAGCTTCTTCCTTTGTCTTCTGAGGATGAAGCCTCATCTTCCATTACCATGAAGCCCATGGTGGCTCCTACTTATCTGGTCCCACTTTTCTCATCCATTTCATCCTGACCACCCCAATCAAGTCAAAAGATAGGGGCAGAATAAAGAAAACCTCTCTGTATAGAGGATTTCCTATGAATAATTCAAAAGAATAATTTGTTCTATTGTTAAGAATTATTTATATTCTACTTGAACGTTTGGGAGATTTAAGATAATATCATTCTCTTTTCTCTCATTAATTTATGTATCAAAATCAAACCATTAGCAATCACAGAAAAGGAAAGTGTTACCAAATTCTTAAAACAATATTATCTAGTGTTATTAGACTCTGTTTTAACGTTACGTAAAAACAGCGTTTCCTTCTCAACTTACTCAAGTGTTTCTTATTTTTTTAGGGGCTAAATCATTTGATAGGGAGTATTCCGAGTTAATTTAACAACAACAACAACAACAACACCACATGACTAAGCAGCCTTTGATTTCATGATGTCTTCAAAATGCATGAAACAGTGCCAGGATCTTGGCAGGGAAATGTTCACTTTCTTTGTGCTATTGCTGCCTATTTCATTCTTACCATTGTCCATGGGTTGGGCTCAGAGGTATCCATGAGTTCATGGACCCACAGATTTCATATAATCCGTACAGTTCAGGGACCGTAAGCCCTTGATAAAATATCAAAGCACCTCACTTCAATCTCAAATGCTCTGAAACCTAAGTACTCAAACCCATAATCGAAACATCCAAAGGGTCTTTTAAAAGACCCAAAACAAACAAGAAACAAACATAAGAAACGTTGCTGCATGTTAAAGACAAGTCTTAGACTGCAGCCGAACACTAAGGATTTGTGCCACATGTTCTTGTGCATTTGTGCACAACTCACTTTATGGATGAGAAAACGTAGGCTCGGAAAAGTTCAGCGCCCTGGAAGAACTCACACAGATCTAAGCCCAGAACAGTGTGGCCTTTCTATATCACACCATAATAGTAAGCAAACCCATATGACACTGAACACAAACTTACATTGCATATTCACAAGTACTGTTCGATGTTGTGTTGAATCCTGGGCAGAAGTTTTGTCCCAAAAATTCATTATGCTGTAAAGCCTATAACACAAGTGGAAGCCAGGCAAGGTAAACAGTTTTAAATTTCAAGAAGTTTCCAAAGAGTTATCACAATCATGCCCTCTGAGTTTAATCTTTATTGTTATTTCAAAAAACATATTCACAGTCTTTGTCTCACCAAAGCAACTAAAGTTATTTTCCCTGGCCATCAGGAAGCCTAGGGTTGGGATTTTGGCTTCCAATACAAAAGAAGTAAAGCATTTGGCCAAAGAGGGAGACCTCTAGCTATATTACACCATAGCTCCTTCCTTCTTCTCTCCCAATTTTATAACCCCATAAACACTCTAATTAAAATGATACCATGTGTAGTGCTCCCCTCCCTGTGTCCATGTGTTCTCATTGTTCAACACCCGCCTATGAGTGAGAATAGCAAGGGGAGAGATGCCAGATGTAGGTGATGGGGAGGAAGGCAGCAAATCACACTGCCACGTGTGTACCTATGCAACAATCTTGCATGTTCTTCACATGTACCCCAAAACCTAAAATGCAATAAAATAAACAAATGGGGGAAAAAATGATACCGTGGTGCTCAATGAGTATTGTTAATTTACAGTAACAGCTTTTTGTTCTTATTGTTTTCATTAAAAACAGTTGTAATTCTTGGAAGCTAGAAGCTTGGTTAAACAGATAGTTTACTTTGGAGTTAATGAGCTTGCAAAAGCCAATACGACAATGCTTATTATATGGTCTTTGTTCTTCTAATTTTCCTTTCATTATAAACTTCTCCCATCCTCTCATTTATTTCCTTATTGAACTGAAATGCAAAAATATATTTTTCATCAAATAGCCTATCTTTCTCCTTTACTAGGAGGTATCTCCCTACTCTTCAGCCCTTTAAAGGATGACTGAGGAAAGTAGCAAATGACTCCCTGGCCTTGTGTTAACCAAGGCCAACAAGAAATTCTCATTCCTTGCTTCTAAAAGGGAGTTTCTGGATGGGAGACTTTCATAGCCCATGGCCAAAAATGGGGAAGCTTTATTTCCATTGTTCCTAGCTTGGGAACGCAGTCACAAAGACAGACAAGGAAGACTTACCGTAAATCCATATCGAGGAATGCTGAAGTACTGAAGCCATGAGAGCCAAGATGCAATGGTTGTGAGATTTACCAACAAACCTGAAAAAATCTACAAAAAGCAAGTTCTATGAGTCAGGACTGCTTGAGTAATTTCATGCAGAATTATAGAGAATACTCTCTTCAAGTCCCTACCACTTTCTAAGTATTTCTTTTAAAACCAACTCTTTCTTGAAGTTCATTCCACTCACTTTAAACACTCGCTAAAAATTATTCTCCTCTGTGTGTACACATCTCTATATAGCTAAGGTTGTTTATGGTTTTAAAGGAGGAACAAAATATCGAATATATATTATATATTCCATTTAATTGGAAGATCCTCAATTGTCAAGACGATGTACTCAACTTTCTTTGTAGCCACACACGATGGAAGGTCAAGAAGCACTGACTATTCTAATGACACAACCACTATGTGTGCTCACCAATACACCTGGCTTTGGAAAAATCTATACCAGATCAGTCCTGAGCATCATATGCCCTCCGTACTTCAAACTATAACATTTGCTATTTACAAAGTTTTGCAGTCTATATCCACGTGACTTTTACAAGGATGTGAGGTTCAGAAAGCAGGCTTAAGATAACCCAAAGCCTAGAACTGATACAGAGCATAATGTGGCAAGAGGTAGAATACAAACAGGATCGATGCTATCATTTAAAGCTGCCAAACAGCAATAGCACAATGGAGATGCCAGGAAGACCTGCTGCAAATTGACAAGAGAACTAATTGCAGCCACCTCAAGCATACTGGTATATGTGTAACAGTGATGATGTCACTAGGCTGACTATATATATTCAGACTTGACCTGACCCAAGGCTTAGTATATAACACATCTCTGAGTAAAATACGGTCTTATGACTATTTTTTAAACTTCTGTGTAGAAATCTTTAAACAATAAATCAAACAGTTGTATTTGTTGGGTGATAGTATGGGAAAAATAAACAAGTCTTATCACTTCCTCATTAACGTTTACATTGGTAGTTTTCATATCCAGAAATGGAAGAATTAAACTCTGGCAAGAGTTCGTGCTAATTATTTTCATTTAAAGACATTTACACCTACTCTAGCAGATGGGACAAGTTTCTGTGTATTTGATGCTGAAGGGGAAAAAATGTAACTGGTTTCATTCACCTGTTGATTTACCTATGTGCAAAATTTAGGGGCATGTAAGATTAGGATTAAGTAACCATTTAAAAAAAAAGATAAGCAGAAACATATTGAATGTCAGGAACGAAACCCAGAAAGGAGGTACTTAGTAGTGTGGGAACTCTGGAATTTTTCAATATTTTTAAAACATTCCTTTTCCAAATACAAGAGGGAGCCAAGATACACTACTCATACCATACACGGTTCTGATTCTTATAAGGCTTAATGTGTGCCTTGGAGAACAGTATTATAAATCCAACCAGACCATCTCTGCTGGTGGGTAAACAAGCTACCAGTTCAATGCTGTATGTGGAAACTTTAAAACAGAAATCAAAATGTACAAAAATAAAAATAATAAGCCAGCAGTTCTCTATCACCAGAATGAAAGTCAGGCAAGTAATCTGTCATTCTCATGGCAATCTGCCAGTCAAATGTTTTCTGGTTTTTGAAATTCCAATTTATTAAGGTTTCATAATATGTCACCAAGAAATACCTTTTAAAAGCTCATTAGTAACAACATATTAACTAAAATTATTGGAACTACATTAGAATAGTAACAAAAAAGTTTGGATAAGGGCAGAAGAAAGTTCATATATTCTCTAACATAAACTATTTCAGTAGGTGGCCTTAAAGCAGAGTTCCATTTACAGAATCCTTAAAATAGGTTTTATATGACAAGTGAATGTGCAGGAGGAAATAAAGGAAAAAACAATTCCTTCTTAGAGACACACGGTTCAGACTCACCATCATAAACACAAAACAGATGGTCATGAGAAGTGTTGCTATGGAAACCACACTCTGACCTGCTGCTATGGCCAGCGCCATGGAACTGGCCGAATAAGCCACCATCATAAGGGTAAATATCATGATGAAGAAGGCATCTGCCTTTGGTTTCAATCCTTAGAAAGAAAAGAAGAAGTTAACCCAACTTTCTAGGTCCCCGTATGTTTGGGATTGCTTATTGTGCAAATTTAACACTATAATATTTTGAGAAATTAATATTAGAATGAAAAAAAGTCATCCACTCTCTAACCACCCTGGGTCTCCAATGTTGTTTTCTTCTATGTAACTGCATAAAGTTCTCATAGTTTCCCTTTTTATACCAACTACATAAGCACTGGTGCTTATAACACCTATGCGCCATTACGTATAATTAGGAACAATTTCTGAGTTCCTGCGATGAAGAGCTACAGGCAGTACAACTGGCCAAAATTTAACTGCCTTCTCTTTTCACAGGAAACTCATCAATCTCACATTCATTTGCCCGTTCATCCCCACAGTACTTATTGTGTGCTGTAACTGCGTGAGTCAAGAGACTAGGATGATTGGGATGGCATGACCTCGCCGTGGTTATCATATCTAGGGGAAGGAGAGGGAGCCTTCAAAACCCAGCCTCCCTAGACAGATCACCACATCACTCTGGATTGAAACAGGACTAAATTAAGTTTCATAAACTGCTTTCTGAACTGTAGTGAGCTAATGCTACAGGTAATAAAATCTGAAGATTTGAAACAGCCACAAGAACACTTATCAGGAGTCTGGAGATCCAGACCCTATCCCTGATTGTTTAGAACACACCTATTATTTGTCAAATGGAAGGTTTAAGTTCAATTGGTAGTTCTTATCTTGCAGTACTGTCAAAAATAGATTATTTCTGGGGGTTGTGTGTGCGTATGTGTATCAGTGAAATATATGGAAATCTGATGCAAGGAGCGTGGACTGAAGCCTGAGCATAGTGCACAAATGAATCTCATCTCTCAAACAAGTATTTTTATTAAATTAATAAGTCCCAAAAGTCACTGTCTTTCTCTCATTAAAGAGGCAGCGATGGGGAATATATATTAAATAAATTCATATATATATATTTAATCATTCTATTTATCTCTAAGAGATTAAATATATATATTTAATCATTCTATACATCTCTAAGTATGTGTGTATGTGTATATATAATATGTAAATATAGATGGTGTATATATAAATATACATATATATATAGAGAGAGACAGAGACAGAGGGAGAGAGATAGAAAATGTAGATAGGCAATACATAACAGCTTCTCCATCATAGTCTCAAAGTTTTATAATTTCTTTCCATGTTTGTGTATAACATAAGTATCTCTCAGTATAGTTTTATAAGTAGTTTTAAAAGTTTAGGCTGGGCACATCAGCTCATTCCTGTAATCCCAGCACTTTGGGAGGTTGAGGTGGGAGGACTACTTGAGGCCGGGAGTATAAGACCAGCCTGGGCAACACAGTGAGACCCCATCTATACCAAAAACTCCATCTTTATGTGTGCCTGTAGTCCTAGCTACTCAGAGGCTGAGGTAGGAGGATCTCTGGAGCCCAGGTGGTTGAGGCTATAGTGAGACATGATCACCCTGCACTCCAGCCTGGGTGACAGAGCAAGACCCTGTCTCAAAAAAACAAAACAAAGCAAACTAACAAAAAAGTTCAATTGGGAAACAGTCTTGACAAAAATAGCTGAGAGCAAACAGCTATTTCAGAGAGGGCAAATAGACAGACAGATGCTTCCTTGTCTCATGGCCTGGCTTATAGTTTTGAAAACCAAAAACGTGCTTGCAAGGTGCAATTGACTTCACCTCACAGGCAAGATTAAAGACATGTCCTTTTTTGTCTTGTTACTTACCTAACATGAAGTACACTATACAGGTAAATATAATACTTGGTAACATCCTCATGGGTATTAAATCGGATAACAGTTTTCCAAAGAAATAAGATGATACTCTGTAGTATCCACTGATATATTCATGTCTATAGAACAAAAATACATATCATACATCCCAGATTAGTTTAAGTAGACACAGGGCAGGCTAGACTGCCTGCTATAGACTTCTGCTGATAGCAAGGGTCAAACAAGCCAGCTTCCCGCATCCTCAGGGCTAGACCCACCATGCATGCCCATGAACACCTCGGGTGCCAGCCTCGCTGGGACAGCATCCCATGAAGCTCTGTGCACAGCCCCTCTTCTCATGAGACAACACCCTCCTATTGTTGCTCTTTCTAGCTCCTGAACACTCAGTCCAGGGAAACAGATTTCACATACCCTCCCTCTCTTCAAAGAATGCTTCTTTTCCTTCTTTGACACTGGCTTTCCTTGAAGAACAGTAGCTGATTTTGGTAGGAAAAGAGGCTTTTATTTTCCCTATTTCTGATTAGGAAGGCGGCTTGTTATTCTCTAAGTCCCACAGTGCAGCTTCAGATCACTAAACTCTTCTTACTTCTTCCACTCTCAAGTTAGAAAAAAGAAAAAGGCTACTTTTTTCAATGACCATGTCTTCCAGCCATACATCCCTGTCAACTATCAAACTGTAATCTTTCCTCTTCCTGACATCTTTCTCCCACAATTCCAAACCCTTCCACCTCCTGCATTCTTTCCCTTTCTAATAATTCCTATACATGACGTGTAAATTTGGGCAAATTGGATAGATCCTTGAAAAATACCCAGCGTGGGAAACATAGAGAGACCTTGTCTCTACAAACATTAAAAAAATAAAATAAAATAGCCAAGTGGCTGGGTGCAGTGGCTCACACCTCTAATCCCAGCACTCTGGGGGGCCAAGCGTGGACAGATCACCTGAAGTCAGGAATTTGAGACCAGCCTGGCCAACATGGCGAAAACCCATCTCTACCAAATATACAAAAAATTAGCTGGCTGTGGTGGCAGGCACCTATAATCCTAGCTACTTGGGAGGCCGAGGCAAGAGAATTGCTTGAACCCAGGAGACGGAGGAGGTTACAGTGAGCTGGGATTGCACCATTGCACTCCGCCTGGCAACAGAGCGAGACTGTTTCAACAAAAATAAATAAATAAAGGAGGCCAGGCATGCTAGTTACTTAGAAGGCTGAGGTGGGAAGACTGCATCAGCCCTGCAGGTCAAAGCTTCAATGAGCCATGATCATGTCTCTGCACTCCAGCCTGGGCAACAAAACAAAACGCTGTCTCAAAAAAAAAAAAAAAAAAGAAAAGAAAAGAAAAAGGGAAATAGAAGAAATTAAGCCAGGCTGCTCTTTACTGTAAGAATGCCTTCCGGCTTGTGCCACTCCCCTGGTCCACTGAGGGCTAAGCATGGTCACATTCTTTGTCAATTTAATCTCCCCACTTCTAAGTTGCTGCTTAATCCCTAGCCCCTCAAACTTTTCTTGTGAAGGTCATCAGCATTTACTAAAAACAAAAGATACTTTTCAGTCCCTTTATTGCTTGCTCTCTGCAGCATTTGGATTTTCTGGCCATACCCAAATCTAGAAAAACTATTTTCTCTGGATACCAGGTCCCAAGGGCTCAGCATTTTCTTCCCCACCTCTGGCTCCTTCTTCTCAGTTAATATTGGTAACCTCTATACCTATTTTCAAAACATCACGTTGTACATGATCAATATGTACAACTTTTATTCATCAATTTAAAAGTACATTTTAAAAAGTACTGGTAATCCTTAGGATCCCATCCTTGGCCCCAATTCCAGATGTTATCAGTCTAACCAATAGCCCCTGCTGCTGGACAGCCCTGTTCCCAGAGCAAAGACCTACTCACATGAAGAGCTTCTTCTCTACCACAAATAGTTCCACAGCCGACACGCTGCTGAAACACTGGTTGGTCGTCAGGAAGAAGAGAACCCCGGCTCTGCCACGAAAAGGGAACAAAAGCACCGCAGTCAACTCAGCATTCTTAGATAGATTTTCTACCCACAGAACTCTTTCCACAAATGATGGTATACAGAGTTAGGCAGGAAAAAATGAGAAACTGTTCCGGTTGAAACAGAGGGAGGCATGAACTCCATCAGGCCTCTCCCCTGGGACTACATATTAGAGCTCATTTTGAAATTCACAGTCTTGGATTGTTGTGAGCTGAATTGCCTCTCCCCCCACCAAAATTCATATGTTGAAGCCCCACCCCCAAATGTGATGGTATTTGAAGATGGGCCCTTTGGGAGGTAATTAGGTTCAGATGAGGTCACAGGGTGGGAGGTAGAGAGTGCAATGGAATAACGTCCTAATAGGAAGAGAAAGCAGAGCTCTTGCTCTGCCACATAAGGAACAGCAAGAAGGCAAGTCTGCGAGCCAGGAAGAGGCCCTCACCAGAACCCAGCAATGCTGGCATCCTGATCTCAGACTTTCAGACCAGAACTGAGAGAATTCGGTTGTTTAAGTCACTTGGCCTATGGTATTTTGGTATGGCAGCCAGGTCAACACATCATTTTAACTAACAAAAATGCCAAGTACCATTCCTAATGTACGAACAGAGAAGTGGCAAGCTAAATATGATTTTAAAGTTGAACAAAGAATGTAAGACATGTAGAAGCAAAATGAAAGACAGTGAAGGGACTCTCAATCAATTCCTTACTATATGCATAATCTACATGCACCACACCACCATCAGCAGGACCATGACATTATCCTCAACATGCTAAGACAGCCAGCCCTCTTTGAGGTGTCCAGAGTGCTCAGAGGAAACCAAGTGATGCTTACTGATTAAGAAAAATCTAACTTATGTATTGTAATGGAAAGGAATACTATTAATGCGTATTTCTCAGTGAAGTAATCGAGATTTAAAAAGAAAAATGCTAAGTTAATCTACACTTTGATACAAATATGAATATTATGAAAGCATGCCAACATCCCTGAAACACCATAACAAAATGGTATAATTGATAGTGAGAGTGTGAGTTGAAACTGAAAACGAGGTGATACATCACTTAAATGGCGTAAAAACAAGAGAACATTTTTTAAAATGTAAACCCGAGAGAACAACAAGATTACATTAAAAGAAAGAGTCCATAGATATCTAAAGAACAAAGATCCAAGGGAACAGGCTAGGGTTTTTTTGTTTGTTTTATTTTATTTTTAGAGAGAGAGTCACACTCTGTCACCCAGGCTTTAGTGTGATCATAAACTGTGATCATAAACTCATTCACTGCAGCTGAGTTGAATTCCTGGGCTCAAGTGACCCTCCCACCTCAGCCTCCTAAAGGGCTGCAGTTACAAGTGTAAGGTACTGTGCCCAGCCAGAACAGTTTTAAAAGTATATATATAGCAATTGAAATGAATGAAAAATATCCAGGCCTGGTAGACATGCAGTTATCTAACCTTCTGTACACAAATAAACTTTATATCAAGTTAAAAGCTAATTTCGGAACATGGAACATAGCAAAGATTCAGTGCAATTTGCCATCTTCCATCTATCTAACAGTACAGCAATGTTCATAATGATTCTGAAAAAGCAGACAATGAAAAGACTCCTTCTAAATCCTAAGATGATTTATTTTAAATAGTTTTTTCTTATTAAGGAAGTTAATTCATTCTAATTTTTTCAAGGAGGTAATCCACACCTGTCATGTCTACTTATTGGTCTGAATATGTTTTATTTTGATTTTTTAAAATTATAAATTGGCACATTATAGTTGTATATATTTGTTGGGTACCAAGTGATATGATTTATAAATCAAAGTGTGAAATAATTAAATCAAGCTAATTAACGTATCCATTACCTCAAATATTTATTTTTTATGGTAAAAGTATTTTAAATTTTAGCAATTCTGAAATTTGCGTTATTATTTGCGGTGTTCACCACACTGTACAATGTATCTCCAAAGAAAAATTCTTATTTGTCCTGGGTAATTGAGGTTTCGTACCCTTTGACCATCATCTCTCCATTCCCCACACCCCTCCAGCTCCTGGCAACCACGACTCTACTGTCTCTTTCAGTTCCATTGTTTCAGATTCCACATTAAGTGAGATTATGTAACATTTCTGTGCTTAGCTTTCTGTATTTGGCTTATTTCACTTGGCATAATATTCTCCAATTCCATCCATGTCATTACAATAATATGACAAAATTTCTTTCAGTTTCCACTGTGTACATACATCACATTTTCTTTAGCAAATCAGACACTTAGGCTGATTCTGTATCTTGACTATTGTGAACAATGCTGCTATAAATACGAGGGTGCAGAAATTTCTTCAACAAACAGATTTCACATCTTTGGGGTAAATACCTAGAAGTGAGATTACTGAACCTGAATACTATTTTTAAAGTCTATCTTTTCCCTTTATATACGCTAATTTGTTTAGCTATCACCACAACTTGTAAAGCAGTTATTCCAGAGGTAGCTATTAATTCAAAGATGCTCATAACTCTACATATGATTAAAACCCAGTTTCTCAGTTACACAGGTAAGAGAGTGCTTGCCTCTCTTGGAAAATTCATCCCCAAAGAAGAGAACTAAACCACCGACCTCTGAGCAGTTTTAAATGATGAAGTACTAATATTCACCCCTGAACAAACCTTTGAGAACCTGCTTCCAGAGATGACACTGAAACACTTTTTCCTAGTCAATAAATTACAAATCATCCCAGGAGGGATTAAACTATATACACAGGCCAGTTTAACATAGTCCAAATGCTTTTATAAAAAATGAAAGGGGAAGTAAGAACATCAGGAAAAATAGTTAATGCATGCTGGGCTAAACACCAAGGTGATAGATTGATAGGTTTAGCAAACTATCACAGCACACTTTTACCTATGTAACAAGCCTGCACATCCTGCAGATGTACCCAACAACTTAAAAAAATGATAGCAAATTTAAGCAAAAATACAAATTATGAGCCCAGGAGTTCGAAGCTGCAGTGAGCTATGAATGCACTATTGCATACCAGCCTGGGCAATAGAGTGAGATTCTGTTTCAAAAACAAACAAATTAAATAATATTAATGCACTATTTCTCCAGAAAACATTGGAAGAAACACTTAAAGCTTTTCCTTATTTCTCTGGATTTTTCTACCAAGAGTTTTAATGGCCAGATTTCCAGTCCTCTTTAAAGTTCCAGTTGAGGACAGATTACTCCGTGTCCTTTCCAAATGCTTCCTGCTGCACAATATAAAAGGCCCATAGCCTCTAGATCCTGTGATATAGTCTGTGCTGGGTTAAGAAATGCCATCTACACGGAAATAATCATCAATTACTAGCAAGTCTGGAAATGATCCAGATACCTCAGCCCTCAGGGAAAGTAAAAACATGAACAATGACATCACTCTGGTAAACTGCTGCTTAATAATAGTCTCCTTGTAGAGTCACACTATCTGATTCCATACAAAAGAATTTATTTTACTTGAGTGAAGAATTAACTTTTATGCTTATTCTTTCAAAAATAATCAGTCTTTTCCAGACATCAAAATAGACTGAATATAAGCATCTTCAACTTTCCTCAGTAGTAAAATGGGGATACCATCCACCCCCTCTAAAGCACTGGGAGGTAACCTGAGACTAGCCCGAGCACAGTGTCTTGCACAAGTGTTCTCCACACATGCAATAACTAGAACTCTGAGGGCTGGACATTCCTGAGTGTTTACGTTCAGCACACAACACAGCCGTTAAAAAGTCTCCTCACAGGCTGGGTGCAGTGGCTCATGCCTGTAATCCCAGCACTTTGGGAGGCCAAAGTGGTCAGATCACTTGAGGTCTGGAATTCAAGACCAGCCTGGCCAACATGGTGAAACTTGGTCTTTACCAAAAAATTAAAAAATTAGCCAGGCATGGTGGTGCATGCCTGTAGTCCCAGCTATTTGGGAGGGAGATATGGGAAAATGGCTTGAACTGGGGAGGTGGAGGCTGCAGTGAGCTAAGATCACACCACTTCACTCCAGCCTGGGTGACAGAGCGAGACCCTGTCTCAAAATAATAATAATAATAATGATAACAGAAAAGGCTGGCTAGGTGCAGTAGTTCATGCCTATAATTCCAGCACTTTGGGAGACTAGGGCAGAGGATGCTTGAGGCCAAGGGTGTGAGAACAGCCTGGGCAATAAAGAAAGATCTTATCTTTACTCTTTTTTTTTTTTTTTTTCAAAACAGAGTCTTGCTCTGTTGCCTAGGCTGGAGTGCAGTGGTATGATCTCAGCTTACTGCAATCTCTGCCTCCCAGGTTCAAGCAATTTTCTTGCCTCAGCCTCCCAAGTAGCTGGAACTACAGTGCCCACCACCATGCCCAGCTAATTTTTGTATTTTTAGTTTCCCCACATTGGCCAGGCTGGCCTCAAACTCCTGAACTCAGGTGATCTACCCATCTTGGCCTCCCAGAGTGTTGGGATTACAGGCATGAGCCACCACACCCAGCCAAGATAAGACCCTATCTTAAAAAACAAAATAAAAAGGTAAATTTCATTTTCTCTGTATTTTACCACTCCCTATACACATATATGTGTGTGTGTGTGTGTGTGTGTGAGTCCAAAACAGACAATTAACTCTTCCATTCAGCTTTCAATTTACTGACTCATCCTACCCTCAATAAAAGTGGGTAGGAATTTAAGATAGTTACTTTACTTATCTTAAATTCAAATTCTTAATGGATTTTCATAAGCTTGAAGAAAGTAATAGCATTTTCTTAAAATCAAGATCCAAATTTACTTACCTATTCTGGATTCCAGTAGAATCATTTTTTAGCCCAAAGTAAATGGCGCCTATAACCAGTCCCAGTATGGCTGTGACAATGATCTTTTCAAAAAGCAAAATGCAAATAAAAAAGAAAAGAGTTTCAATTAGAGGTAAAAACTTATACACACCATTTATTATTATAATATATATGGTTACATAATCAGATCTCTCTATTAACATAAACACTCAATGGCTTAGCCAATGTCCCTGGGAGAAAATAAAACAGTGAACATTATTTAGACTGCTTCCTAAATTAAGTTATCTGTGGTTTGGGGAGAGTGCTAGGACACAAAGCACACGACTGGAAAGCTGGGGGCTTCCTTTCATTGCAACACCCAGCAGCCAGTTCAGGATCTGCTTCAGGTTACTGGGCTCGTAATTACCACACTGCATAGCAGAGCAATGCAAGTACACAGCAAAGCAACGTCCAGGTGACTAAGAGTTTTGACCCTGAACTGAACTCTCGAACTTTGTGCCAATAAATATGCATCATTTTATGTTTCAAGAAATTAAAGTGAAAACAGGATATCTTTCCTCTTAACATTAAAAATAAATAAAAATTTAAAAGCAAACATTTAAAAAATTCTAACAATGGAATTTTGCACAATAAGGAAATAGGGGTGAAATGGAGCCTGCTTATCCAACCTCTAGGGAGTCCATGCCTGCACTGGAAAAGTGCATTGTCACTGTCACCAAAGCATTCAGCCAGCTTTCTCTGTGCACACTCTGTTTGCTTCCACGACCCATCTCCTGTCACTGCTTCCTCACCGCTTCAGCCAATGAGGCCTACAGCCAATGCTGCAGACCTAAGCTGCCAATTCTTTGCCATTCTCACCTGTCTTCACCACTCAATCTATGTCTATGGCTCCTAAGGCACCTGGACAAACGACACTCTTGCTTCTAGGATAAAAGTTTTCCTAAGGACACTTCAATAAGCAAAGGGTTAAGAGTTATGTTATACTTTATTTGAGGAAATCCTACTTATATTTACTCATGAGTTACATATTAAAAAACAACAAATTTTTTTTCTTTCTGGGCTTGGTGGCTCATGCCTGTAATCCTAGCATTTTGGGAGGCTGAGGAGGTCAGATTGCTTGAGCCCAGGAGTTTGAGACCAACCTGGGCAACATGGTGAGACTCTGTCTCTACTAAAAAAAAAAAAAATACACAAAATAAATTAGGTAGGCATGGTGGTATACGCCTTGTAGTCCCAGTTACTCAGGAGGCTGAGGCACAAGAATCGCTTGAACCCTAGAGGTGGGGGTCACAGTGAACTGAGATCGCACTACTCCACTCCAGCCTGGGCAACAGCGCGAGACTCTGTCTTAAAAAATAAATTGATAAATAAATAATTAAAAAATAAGAAATGGTAATCTAAAAAAAAAAAATCCCACCATATCTTTAAATCATTAAAGTTAAAAGAAAATCTCAATACTGCAACAGTCCAGTGGTATCAAGATTTAAAGTAATGGACACTTTTAGCATGAAGCAAACCAAACTGTGAAAACAGGACCATGATCTGCGATAACTCGTTTGTGAAGAACCTAGTCTGGAAAGAATATTACTTCAATGTTTCTACTTATGTCTTTTAAAATTCACTTAGAAATTCTGGGGGGAAATCCATTATGCTGGCATATTTTCATTAATCTCATAATATACTTTAACAGATTGAGCTTCCAAAATAAGTGCAAATGACTATATCAACATGCATACATGTGTATACAAGAGTCTATATTTTCACATAGTAAAACTTTTAAGAGTATTCAATTCAGTATTGTCTCTTTTTTTTTTTTGAGACAGAGTCTCGCTCTGTCACCAAGGCTGGAGTGCAATGACGCAATCTCGGCTCACAGCAACCTCCACCTCCCAGGTTCAAGCAATTCTCCTGCCTTCCGAGTGCTGGGATCACAGGCGTGCACCACCATCCCTGGCCAATTTTTGTATTTTTAGTGGAGGCGGGGTTTCATCATGCTGGCCAGGGTGGTCTCGAACTCCTGACCTCAGGTGATCCTCCCACCTTGGCCTTCCAAAGTACTGGGATTACATGAGCCACCATGCCAGGCTCAGGCTTTTCAAACTAGACATTCCACATGCTTTGTCAAGTTTGCTTTCAAACTTGTTATCTTATACTAACACTGAGTATTATGATTAAGATGTTTCCTAAAAATTTCAAAGTTTTAAAAGTGTTTTCAAAGTCAGCTTTCAAACATATTGACAAAATCAATCTTGTAACCTTGGCATGCTTTCATAAGGTGTGTTTGTGTTATTCTCTCTGGCATTAAAGAAAAGAAAACAAACAGGCAAACTTAACAATGCACAATGGAATGCACAGACCCCATCTACTTCCAAGTTGATCTGTTCAGGAAACCCTTGGAACATTAAGTGAACATGAAATCTTCTCACATAGATAATCCATTCATTGCAAGATTTTTCCAAATACAAGCTTTGGAAGATGTACTATCAGAGGCCGAGTTTGAATCATGTAAAGAAATAACTAGTTAAAGTCAAAGTACAGCTGTAAAGCAACAGATATAAGATTTATCAGCAGAGAGCCATAAAACATTTTAACACCTCAAATTTCAAGAACTCAGAATTAAAACAACATACAAAATTGCAAACCCTAAGTCAGTAATCATTAAGGTATAGCCCACAGGTCAAATAGGGCCAGCCACCTATCTTTATTCATTCACCCATGAGCTAAGAATGATTTTTTACTTTATTTTTTATTGTTTTTTTTTTAGAGGCAAGTTCTCACTCTGGCACTCAGACTGGAGTGCAGGGCTATAATCATAGTTCACTGCAGCCTCAAACTTCTAGGTTCAAGCAATCCTCCCACCTCAACCCCCTGAGTAGCTAGTACTATAGACATGCACCACCACACCTAGCTCATTTTATTAATGGTTGAATAAAAAGTCAAGGAGAATGATATTTCTTGCAATATAAAATTTATATGAAGTTCAAATTTCAGTGCCCATGTATAACATTTTATTGGAATGCTGCCATGTTTATTTATTTATGTTATTAGCTACGGCTGCTTTCACACTAAAATGGCAGAGCTGACTACCTGAGACAAAGACACTTGGTCTGCAAAGCCTAAAATATTTACTACCTGGTCCTTTACAAAAAAGAAAAATGTTTGCCTACTCCTGCCCTAAGCTAATATTCCAGTTTTTTTTACAATTCTAAACAAAACTTGTCCTGCTAAGCAGATGCTCAGGGAGATACAAGGTTCTATTCTTAATCTATGAGACTGCCACTGCTCTGAACATGGCTGGAATTCCTTTTGTGAAAGTGAGTTCACTAATGAGGCAGGGAAGCTAAACCTACAGGCACTCCGCATTGGAAGGAAGCCTAGTTTCACAACATGCAGAATCTTAGTGTGTGACAAATAGCTCTGTGTTCTAATTATGTCTTCTCCAGAATTACCATGTAGGTGATTTGGACAAGACATTTATAAACCACTTTTTGAAGCAAGATAATTCAAGTTATTTTCCGAGTAAGAAAAGTCCAATGCATACATCACACTAAAAGAGCAATTCATTTCACTGTTGACAAAAAGTAACCCATGTTGATCCTACCAGACTGATTTCCAAATGATATCAAATCTACACTCAAAGAATAAAATTTTACCCTTAAATGATATATAAAAGTGCCGACGTTCTCACAGAAACACAAAATTATAAGTACCAAAAACATTTGGAGCAATTAGCAGTATGGCTCAACTAGGGATACAAGCTCTTAGATACATTTATATATACATTTAAGGACGGAAATTACAATGCACAAGTTTAAATGTCAGTAATATTTTACTAGAGCCAACAATGTGCCATTTTTTTACTACTGAACAGAAACTCAATATTGTTAACAAAAATAACAGCCCCAAAATAACAAGCTAAATTGATTTCTTTGAAGAACGGACCAACTAATTGGGAGTACTAATGTTCTGGGTGACAAAGGGGTTAAGAATAACAGAAAAGGCCAGGCATGGTGGCTCACACCTACGATCTCAGCACTTCAGGAGGCCAAGGCAGGAGAATCGCTTGAGTCCAGGAGTTCCAGACCAGCCTGGACAACACAGTGAGACCCTGCCTCTCCAAAACATTTAAAAATCAGCCAGGTGTTGTGGTGCATGCCTGTAACCCCAGCTACTAACATGGCTGAAGTGTGAAGATTGCTTGATCCAACAGTTTGGGAATGCAGTGAGCTATGATTGCACCACGGCACTCCAATATGAGCAAGAGAATAAGACCCTGTCTCTAAAAAATAAAAAATTTAAAGAAAAGAATAACAAAAACCATAAGGAGTAATAATCACCAACTACCACAGAGCCAACCAAGGAATAAAGAAACATTGTCTCATTTTGATTAACGGAAAGTTAATCTTTTGTGAACTCAAATTTGATTACTACCTTTGTATCACCTGTTAAGGAAGGTCAAGGTCAATGATAGGGACTACCACTTTGCACACAAGCTCTTCCCTTGGAGAGGCTGGCCCATGCCCTCTTCAGGTGTATTCCGTGACAGTAGGTGAAGGTTTCCCTGACCACCTGATTCCAACTGCAAATCGACCTTCTTCTCCTTACTTCTCTCTCTTCCTCCCCTTTCTCTGCTCCTTCTCTGCTTAAACTTTCCCCATAGTTCCTCTACTATCTAACATGCTATATATTCAATTTCTTTATTATTTATCATTCCTGTCCTCATCAGAAAATTAGCTCCATGAGCAGAGTTTTATTTTTGCCCATTTTGTTCACTACTGTATTCACATCCCTAAAGTACAGCACATGCCCCACGAGATCGTGTTGAATGAATCAGTGAATGGAAGTGAACAGCTACCAGAAAACCCCAAACATAGCTGACATTTTCTTCATGTTTTCCAAATAAAAATATTTTTCTACTAAGATTATTCATTACAGCTTGTCTAAATCAACAAGAATTCTGAGTTAGGTAGTCTAAGAAACCATTAAAAACCAGCTGGCCGGGTATGGTGTCTCACTCCTATAATCCTAGCACTTTAGGAGACTGAGGCAGGAGAATCACTTGAGCCCATAAGTTCAAGACCAGCCTGGGCAACAAGGTGAAACCCTGTCTCTACACAAAACACAAAAATTAGCTAGGCAAAGTGGGACATGCCTGTATTCCCAGCTATTCAGGAAGCTAAGGTGGGAGGATGACTTGAGCCTGGGTAGGTCAGGGCTGCAGTGAGCTGAGTTCATGCCACTGCACTCTAGCCTGGGCAAGAGTGGGACTGTTTAAAAAAAAAAAAAACAGCTTTCCAAAAGTAAAACTTAATTGTGCTTCATTGTTCTGCTGACTGTTTCTATGTATTTGTTCTGCTGTTTCTAGTTATTTGTGAAGATGAACAAAAAACTGCAAGGGTGGGTTGAAGATAAGCATATCCTGAAGCAGATGATAACAGAACCATGTTGTTCCCATTTGACTATTTCAAAAGAATCTGCTGGTTACCTGAGCTATAGAGGCCTGGGGATTACCCAGCAAGTTTTTGAATGAACGCTTGGAAACCCATCTGAGTTGATGACAGAAGGAGGTGGTATAGGTGGCCTCCTTGAAGACTGTGGTCTTCTTCTTCTCACCCCTTGAGAGTTGATCTAATTCAGCTTTTGTCTCTTTGTAGAAGGAGGAGTTGACATAAATCTCAGCTAATTTTTCTATGAGTGGCTTATCCCGCTTGGAAGGCAGGATCTCCGTGGCTTTGCAATCAGTGGATAAAAAGGAAACATGAACAAGATAACAACTAATTAAGCCCATTTTTCTGTGACCCTTTTCTTGGATTCTTCCCTAACACCTTCATTCTAAAGCTTTAGAAAGAAAAAATAGAAATAAATAATTATTAGCTCTGTCATTAGAAAAATATAACAGGCCAGGCACAGTGTCTCACTCCTGTAATCCCAGTATTTTGGAAGGCAAAGGCAGGAGGATCATGCGAGGCCCAGAATTCAAGACCAGCCTGAGCAACAAAATGAAACTCTGTCTCTGTAAAAATAAATAAAGTAATAAATTAAAAATAAATTTAAAAAGAGGAAAAGAAAAAAAGAACAGTGCACTAGCCTGTCTACTGCCACAGTCTTATGAATACAGCAAACCTACTGACATTTTCCTATTTGACCTTAATTATTTTAAAATAGACTTCTTATCACATAGTTCTAATTCTTAATATAAAATTATGGTTGTGGCCAGGTGCAGTGGCTCACGCCTGTAATCCCAGTACTTTGGAAGACTGAGGAGGGAGGATCACTTGAGGTCAAGAGTTCAAGACCAGCCTGGCCAACATGGTGAAACCCCGTCTCTACTGAATATACAAAAATTAACTGGGTGTGGTGGCGCAGGCCTGCAATTCTAGTTACATGGGAGGCTGAGGCAGGAGAATCACACTCCAGGAGGCAGAGGTTGCAGTGAGCTGAGATCATGCCATTGCACTCCAGCCTGGGTGACAAGAGCTAGACTCTGTCTCAAAAATGCAACAACAAAAAAATCTGTTCGTTGCTTCCTATTATATGCAAATGTATACATTGCCAAGTTTCTTATTTTAAAAACACTATATAAACAATTAGTGTTTTTTAAAATGGTAACTCCTCTTAGAACTGACAACACCATATAAATTCTCATTTATAAATTAAATCAAAACACCAACAGCACTCACACACAACAAAATATTTGTGTTGACTAGTATCAGAAGACTGCATTAATAGAAATTCACAAAGCTGCATTTTAATTAGCCACCACATTGCTAAACTTCAGCCAATTCAATTAGACAAAAATCTGGGACTATAACAGATTCATATACCTTTGAAGTCTTCTTCTCTGTTTAATACCACAGCAGTGGAATCTCCATTAATGACATCCAAGAAGAAGTCTGCAGGATTATTATAGGCCTCACAGTGATAACCTACGAAAGAAGGGAACCCAAAAACACAAACTTGATGGTCTTGGAAAATAAAAAGGGCTCACTTTCAGAGGGTGAGGGAGGTGAGGCTAGAGAAGACAGAATCTAATGACTTCTCCCTAACTTTGTTTCTCTCTTCTCCCCACACCAATTTTATCCTTTCTTTTTATATATTCAATCGCACAATTTTTTTTTTTGAGACAGGGTCTCCCTCTGTCACCCAGGCTGGAGTGCAATAACACTATCTTGGCTCACTGCTACCTCTGCCTTCCGAGTTCAAGTGATTTTCCTGCCTCAGCCTCCCAAGTAGCTAGGATTACAAGCATGCACCATCACACCCAGCTAATTTTTGTATTTTTAGTAGAGACAAGGTTTCACCATGTTGACTAGGCTGGTCCCGGACTCCTGGCCCCAAGTGATCCACTAGTCTTGGCCTCCCAAAGTGCCGGGATTACAAGCATGAGCTTGTAATCTGTGCCTAGCCTATCTCACAATATTTCAACAATTCTTTGTCTCCTGGCTAAAAGAAAAGAAAACATTCCAAGCCAACCTTGGATTTGCAGGACATTTTACACTAGTGCTTGGTCCTTATCTATCGTAATTCATGAGACCTGAAATAGCTATTGGTATGCTCTGGTGCTTAACAGTACTTCATCAAAAATCTAAATATAGGCCAAAGAAAAGAAATGCCAAAAGCCCAGGTGTGTTCTGCTGTCTGAGTTCACCTAGGGAATGCCAGAATGATGGAATCCACATTAGCAATGATTGCTTCCCCACATACTAAATTCAGAGGTCCAGGGCCAGGTGCAGTAAAGGGGCTCACACCTGTAATCCCAGCACTTCAGAAGGCCAAGGCCAGTAAATCGCTTGAGCCCAGGAGTTCGAGACCAGCCTGGCCAACATGGCAAAACCCCAACTCTACTAAAAACACAAAAATTAGCCAGGTGCCTTGGCTTGTGACTACAATCCCAGCTACTAGGGAGGCTGAGGCACAAGAATCACTTGAACCTGGGAGGTGGGGGTTGCAGTGAGCTGAGAAAGCACCACTGCAAAAAAAAAAAAAAGAAAGAAAGAAAGAAAGAAAGAAAGAAAGAAAGAAAGAAAGAAAGAAAGAAAGAAA
>NW_022436985.1:9655006-9778251 GCF_009761245.1 Sapajus apella | reverse complement strand
AAAGAAAGAAAGAAAGAAAGAAAGAAAGAAAGAAAGAAAGAAAGAAAAGAAAGCATCACTGCATTTCAGTCTGGGTGACAGAGTGAGACCCTACCTCAATAGTTAATTAATTAATTAATTAATTCAGAAGTCCAGATTAACTGCTGTGCTGCTATAATTCCAAGCAGAGAACAAATCCCCCAAGCAGTATTCTCAAAAGAACATGGCCAGCACAGCACACCTGAACCAACCAGCTTCAGATGATGAGATCATCTGAACTCAGCATGACCTGAAGTCTGACTTTTAGTTCTTCCCCTTTATTGAAAACTAATTCAGAAACATGGCCAATGAATATCTAAAATTGTATTTAGAATCATTTATAATCATATCCAAATATCTCTCAAATGAAGCAGACTGCACAAGCCATTAAAAAAAAAATCACACATTTCTATCTGAAATTTTAAAAATCACATATTTCAATTTGAAATAAAAAGAACCATGCAGCCCAGAATTGTTAGAAATTTTGGCCCATGTAAGTCAGATTTAGGACTAACCACTCTATTGACCAATAAGCCACCTCATACACACTCAAGGGCTAAAGTTGCAATCTATATTTGCCAGAAAATTAAATAGTGTCTGCCAGGCACGGTGGCTCACATCTGCAATCTCAGCACTTTGGGAGGCCAGGGCAGATTGCTTTAGCTCAGGACTTTGAAACCAGCCTGGGCAACATGGCAAGACCCTGTCTCTAAAAAATACAAAAATTAGCTGGATATGGTGGTGTGTGTCTATAGTCCCAGGTGCTTGGGGGGCTGAATTGGGAGGATGGCTTGAGCCCCAGGATTGAGGCTGCAGTGAGCCAAGATTGTGCCAGTGTACTCCAGGCTAGGTGACAAACTGACATCTTGTCTCAAAATAAAAAAAGCCTTAAAATATAAAATTAAGCAGCATCTCCATGGGTGCTCATCAAGACAGACCAACATCGTGTGCAAGGAGAAAAATTATACGGCCTCATCTGTTATACAGTCAAGAAGACAATCATATTACGTCTTTCCAAATAATGTACAAGTGACAGAATAACTGGCTATAAGGCCAACATATTAATTACTGAGCTTTTAAGAAATGCTCACTATAATGGGGAAGCAGAACATAGGCCCAGTAGAAATACTGATACACACCTGCAGGCACACTCAAATAAGACAAAAAAGAGACCTAAATAACAAGCTGGTGCTGCACAATGAAGAAAAATACTAGCGCCAGATGGAACAGGTACATTTTGAAGTGATAGATTGTCTACCGAAAGACCAACAGCACTCCTGCAGACCCCCTTTGCTCTCCTTCAGGATTCTATTAATGGAGGGTCTTACAGTATGAAAACATCAACCATACCAGCTGATTCAAAGTATCCCAAGGCCTCCTGAGCAGGCCCATGGAACATAAGTCTTCCTGAGGCCAATAAGGTGAGGCTATCAAACAACTTGAAGATGGAATATCGAGGCTGATGAATGGAGAAGATGATTGTTCGTCCCTGCTTAGACATCCTAAGTTAAAAGTGAGACAATAATGAGTCATTAAATATCTGAAACTTGTACTTCTTGGTAAAATATTCCTGCCTTTAGATTGTTTGCTCCAAGTTTAACTTGACTTTCTCTTACCAACTTTTCATCTCATATTATTTACCTATAGTTAGGAAACCTAAATTCATTTTATTAAAACAGAATAGGAATTTTCAAAGCATGTTGCATTGACAATCTAGAATCAACTAGAATGGTTATTAATAATGCAGATTCCACGACAGTCTTCCCAGACATTGAATTAGAATCTCTGGGAGGGGGTCTATGAAATCCATTTTTTTTTTTTTTAGATACAGAGTCTCACTCTGTTGCTCAGGCTGAAGTGCAGTAGCACAATCTTGGCTCACTGCAACCTGCACCTCCTGAGTTCAAGCAATTCTCCTGCCTCAGCCTCCGAAGTAGCTGTGACTACAGGCACGTGCCACCACGCGCAGCTAATTTTTTGTATTTTTAATAGAGATGGGGTTTCACCATATTGCCAGGATGGTCTCAACCTCCTGAAACCTTGGGATCTGCCCGCCTCAGCCTCCCAAAGTGCTGGGATTACAGGAGTGAGACACCACACCCAGCCAGGAATCCACATTTTTAAGAAGCAACCCAGATAATCTGTAAGCATGTTCAAGTTTGAAAACTAGTTATGACTACATGTTAAAACAATGGTCATTTATCCCATTCTGACTTATCATTTAGGTCTTCTGGCTGTTTAGAAATTGGTTTCAACTCTTCTGCTCTAATATTGCAATTAACATTACTAAGTACTTACTATGTCTTTGAAAAATACTTTAGGGATAACTTCATTTCAATTTTCACAATACTGTTGTGAGGCAGTTCCACTATTATTATTACCCTCATTTTACAAATATGTCTTAAAGGATCAAGCAACTGGCCTAGGGATCACAGTTAGTAAGGGGCAAGGCTGGGATTTAATCTCTGGTCTAATTTCATGGCCAAAATAGTGCTGAAGTACCTTTCCACAGGAGTTATGACTTACAGGTTGATATGGTTTGGCTGTGTGCCCACCCAAATCTCATCTTCAATTGTAATAATTCCCACATGTCAAGGGTGGGGCCAGGTGGAGATAATTGAATCATGGGGGCAGTTCCATATACTATTTGCTGGTAGTGAAAAAGTTTCACTAAATCTGATAGTTTTATAAATGGGAGTTCCCCTGAACAAGCTCTCCTGCCTCCTGCCATGTACAACATGGCTTTGCTTCTTGTTTGCCTTACGCCTTAATTGTGAGGTCTCCTCAGCCACATGGAACTGTGAGTCCATGAAACCTCTTTCCTTATAAATAACCCAGTGTCAGGTATGTCTTTATTAGCAGTGTGAGAATAGACTAATACAGTAAATTGGCACTGCTGCTGCAAGATACCCAAAAATCTGGAAGCCACTATGAAACTGGGTAACAGGCAGAGGTTGGAACAGTTTGGAGGGCTCAAAAGAAGACAGGAATATGTGGGAAAGTCTGAAACTTCCTGGAGACTTACTGAATGGCTTTAACCAAAATGTTGATAGTGATATGGACAATGAAATCCAGGTTGAGGTGGTCTCAGATGGAGATGAGGCACTTGTTGGGAACTGGAATAAAGGTGACTCTTGCTATGTTTTAGCAAAGAGGCTGGTGGCATTTTTCCCCTGCCCTAGAGATTTGTGGTACTAAGAACTTGAGAGAAATGATTTAGGGCATCTGGCAGAAGAAATTTCTAAGCAACAAAGCATTCAAGATGTGACTTGGGTGCTGTTAAAAATATTCAGTTTTATTCATTCACAAAGAAATGGTTTGAAATTGTAACTTATGTTTAAAAATGAAGCAGAGCAAAAAACTTCAGAAAACTTGCAGCCTTATGATGCAATAAAAAAGAAAAACCCATTTTCTGAGGAGAAATTCAAGCCTGCTACAGAAATTTGCATAAGTAATAGGGAGCCAAATGTTAATCACCAAGACAATGGGGGAAATGTCTCCAAAGCATGACACAGGTCTTCAAAGCAGCCCCTCCCATCACAGGCCCAGAGGTATAGGGGAAAAAAATGGTTTCCTGGGCCAGGCCCAGGGCCTTGCTGCTTTGTGCAGTCTCGGGACTTGGTGCTCAATGCCCCAGCCATGGTTAAAGGGGACCAACAGAGAGTTCAGGCCATTGTTTCACAGAGTGCAAGCCCCAAGCCTTGGCAGCTTCCATGTGGTATTAGGCCTGCCCTTCACCTAGATTTCAGAGGATGTATGGAAATGCCTGGATCTCCAGGCAGAAGTCTATTTCAGGTGAGGAGCCCTCAGGGAGAATCTCTGCTAGGGCAGTGCAGACAGTAAATGTGGGGTGGGAACCCCCACACAGGGTCCCCACTGGGGCACTGCCTAGTGGAGTGGTAAGAAGAGGGCCACCATCCTTCAGACTCCAGAATCCACCAACAGCTTGTACTGTGCGCCTGAAAAAGCCACAGACACTTAGTGCCAGCTTGTGAAAGCAGCCAGGCAAGGGGCTGTACCCCACAAAGCCACAGGCTGGAGCTGCCCAAGGCCCTGGGAGCCTACCTCTTGCATCAGCATGACTTGTATGTGAGATATGGAGTCAAAGGAGACAACTTCAGAGCTTTAAGATTTGACTGCCCCTTTGGATTTCTGACTTGCATGGGGCCTGTAGCCCCTTCATTCTGGCCAATTTCTCCCATTTGGTACAGGCGTATTTACCCAATGCCTGTGCTCCTATTGTATCTAGGAAGTTATTAACTTGCTTTTGATTTTACAGGCTCAAAGGTGTAAGGAACTTGCCTTGTTTCCGATGAGACTTTAGACTGTGAACTTTTGAGTTAATGCTGAAATGAGTTAAGACTTTGGGGGACTGTTGAGAAGGCATGATTGGTTTTGAAATGTCAGGGCATGAGATTTGGGAGGAACCAGGGGTGCAATCATATGTATCTCCAACCAAATCTCACCTTGAATTGTAATAATATTTGTAATAATTATAATAACAATATACAGGTAGAAGGAAAAAAAGGCCAAAATCACTGTTTAAAACAGTTACTATTCAAAATATTTTATGAGAAGAGTCACTTAAATTTCTTTTTTTTTTTTTGAGACAGAGTCTTGCTCTGTCACCAGGCTGGAGTGTAGTGGTGCAATATTGGCTCACTGCAATCTCCGCCTCCCAGCTTCAAGTGATTTTCCTGCCTCAGCCTTCTGAGTAGCTGGGACTATAGGCATGAACTACCACACCAATCTAATTTTTATATTTTTAGTAGAGACAGAGTTTTGCCATGTTGGTCAGGATGGTCTCAATCTCTTGACCTCGTGATCCACCCATCTTGGCCTCCCAAAGTGCTGGGATTACAGGCATGAGCCACCACACCTGGCCTAGAAGAGTCACTTCAATTTTAACATTTTCTAAGAACCTACTGTACACCAGCAGTGTATACAAGGACATTCTGCCTCAAAGATCAGATCAGGCTAGTAGGTCAACAATTTCAATACAATATGAAACAGGAGAAGCTAAGGATTCCTCGTAAGCAAATAGGAGACTCACAACCCAGTCTGAAGATTATATAAATAGAGTTAAAAAGACCCAACAGGAGTAAGCTAAGAAGAAAAAAAAAGCACTCAAGGTGGAAGAATAAGATGAACAAAGTGTGAAACAAAAAAGTCTACTCTGAAAACTACAACATGTTCAGTATCATACAGAAGAAAGAGAGAAAAAGTGTGTGTGTGTGTGTGTGTGTGTGTGTGTGTGTATTTGTTGGTGTTGAGTAAAGAAGCTAAAGAGGCAGTGGCAAAATAGGCCCAGCACCCCCATCCTTACCATGGTCATCCTTCCCTACACTCTTACCTGCTTTCATTTTCTTGATAACACTTTTCACATTTGTTAATTGACTTTGCCTCCAACAGAAGAGGAAGAAATTGTTTTGATCTTTTCTGAATCCCCTGCACCAAGAAATACCTGGGATATAGTAGTGATGAGATATTAACTAAGGAATAATATTCCCATAGCATTTACCTTTTCAGGAGCAAAAGGACAGCATTTGCTGTGCTCGCGTCTAAGCCAGTTGTGGGCTCATCCAAGAACAAGATGGAAGGATCAGTAATAAGCTCCATTCCAATACTAGTCCTTTTCCTCTCTCCTCCAGACACACCACGGATAAACTGAGTTCCAACCTAAATCACAAATATTATCATTGTCAATGATAACAAGCAGTCACTATAGTTTGGTGAGCTACTAACATGTGTCAGTCCTGTAAGAAACACTTTATCTCATTAAGCTCCTTTACTCTGAACAGCAAATAAGTGGATACCTGGAAGAAAAAGTAGATTTCTCTTTTATCAGATGAGTAAACTTAGGCTTGGGTCAGAGGTGGTCAGTAACTAAGCCTGTTATAAAGCACCTGCTTGGGTGGGGCGTCGCCTCGCCTGGGAAGCACAAGGGGTGGGGGAACTCCCTTCTCTAGCCAAGGGAAGCTGTGAGAGACTGTGCCATGACAAACAATGCATTCTGGCTCAGATACTATGCTTTCCCCATGGTCTTCACAACCCACAGACCAGGAGATTCCCTCGGGTGCCTACACTACCAGGGCCCTGGGTTTCAAGCATAAAACTGGGCGGCTGTTTGGACAGACACTGAGCTAGCTGTGGCAGTATTTTTCATACCCCAGTGGTACCTGGAACATCAGTGAGACAGAACTGCTCACTCCCTTGGAAAGGTGGCTGAAGCCAGGGAACAAAGTGATCTAGCCTAGCTCAGAGAATCCCATTCCCACGGAGCCCAACAAGCTAAGATCCACTGGCTTGAAATTGTCTCTGCCAGCACAACAGTCTGAAGTTGACCTGGAACGTTCAAGCTTGGTGGGGAAAGGGGTGTCCACCACGACTGAGGCTTGAGTAGGCAGTTTTTTCCTCACTGTGTAAAGCCACCAGGAAGTTCGAGCTGGGCAGAGCCCACCACAGTTCAGCAAAGCTGCTATAGCCATACTGCCTCTCTAGATTCCTCCTCTCTGGGCAAGGCGTCTCTGAAAGAAAGGCAGCAGCCCCAATCAGGAGCTTACAGATAAAACTCCCTTCTCTCTGGGACAAAGCATTTGGGGGAAGGGGTGCCTGGGAACACAGCTTCAGCAGATTTGAACGTTCCTGCCTGCTGGCTCTGAAGAGAGCAGTGGATCTCCCACCACAATACTCAAGCTCTGATAGGGGACAGACTGCCTCCTCAAGTGGATCCCTGGCCACCATGCCTCCTGACGGGGAGACACCTCCCTGGAGGGGTCTACAGACACCTCATACAGGAGAACTCTGGCTAGCATCTGGTGGGTACCCATCTGGGACAAAGCTTCCAGAGGAAGAAACAGGCAGCAATCTTTGCTGTTCTGCAGCCTCTGCTGGTGATACCCAGGCAAACAGGGTCTGGAGTGGACCTCCAACAAACACAGACCTGCAGCAGAGGGGCCTATTACAAGGAGAAGTAACAAGAAAAGAATAGCATCAACATCAACAAAAAAGACGTCCACAGACAGAAACCTCATCCGAAGGTCACAAACATCAAAGACCAAAGGTAGACAAATCCACAAAGATGAGGAATAACCAGCATTAAAAGGCTGCAAATTCCAAAAACCAGAACTTCTCTACTCCTCCTCCAAAGGATCACAACTCCTCCCCAGCAAGGGAACAAAACTGGAATGAGAATGAGTTTGACAAACTGACAGAAGTAGGCTTCAGAAGGTGGGTAATAACAAACTCCTCTGAACTAAATAAGCATGTTCCAACCCAATGCAAGGAAGCTAAGAACATTGAAAATCGGTTAGAGTAATTGCTAACTAGAATAACCAGTTTAGAGAAGAACATAAATAACCTAATGGAGGTAAAACACACAGCACAAGAACATTGTGAAGCATACATAAGTATCAATAGCGAAACTGATCAAGCAAAAGAAAGAATATCAGAGATTGAAGATCAACTTAATGAAATAATGCATGAAGAGAAGATTAGAAAAAAAAGAATGGAATTGGAGAGAGAAATGGAGGGAGATCCAAGATGGCTGAGCACTAGCAGCTCGGGACTGTAGCTCCCACTGAAAGCGCAGAGAAAGAGAGGACGCCACACTTTCAGATCAATTTTTGTTGCTCACGCACCAGGAGATTCCCAGCGGAGGAGCCCCACTTCTTGCCAGCGCGGCTCTTGAGGCCGGTGAGGCGGTTTTGCTGCTGCCTTCGTGCGGAGGTTCTCGGTGCAGAGTCAGAAAAGCACCATCAATCTTAAAGCCACTGTTTTGGCCCACACAGTGGGTTGCTCAGATTTTAGTGCCGGGAATCAACAAGTTGGACGTCCGTTCAGAAATCCAACTATAAAGACGGTAATTATAAAGACCACAGATGGATAAATTTATAACAAAGGGAAGAAACCAGCCTAAAAAGGCTGAGAATACCCAAACTCAGAACGCCTCTCCCTCTACAGGGGATCACAGTTCCTCATCAGCAACAGAACAAGGCCTGATGGAGAAAGACTGTGTTCCATTAGCAGAAGCAGGCTTTAAAAAGTGGATGATAAGAAACTTCTGGGAATTAAAAGAACTTGTTCTAACCCAATGCAAAGAAACTAAGAACTTTGAAAAAAGGTTTGACGAAATGTTAACAATAACACACAACTTAGAGAGGAACATAAATGAATTAATGGAGCTGAAAAACACAACACGAGAACTTCGCGAACTATGCACGTTTTAACAGCTGAATTGATCAAGCAGAAGAAAAGATATCAGAGGTCGAAGACCAACTTAATGAAATAAAACAAAAAGACAAGATTAGAGAAAAAAGAATAAAAAAGAACGAGCAAAGTCTCCAAGAAATATGGGACTATGTGAAAAGACCTAATCTACGTTTGATAGGTGTACCTGAATGTCATGAAGAGAATCAATCCAAGCTGGAAAATACGCTTCAGGATATTATTCAGGAAAACTTTCCCAACCTAGCAAGGCAGGACAATATTCAACTCCAGGTAATACAGAGAACACCACAAAGATATTCCTCAAGAAGACCAACCTCAAGGCACATAATCGCCAGATTCACCAGGGTTGAAACGAAAGAGAAAATACTAAGGGCAGCCAGAAAGAAAGGTCAGGTTACCCATAAAGGGAAACCTATCAGACTCACAGCAGATCTCTCAGCAGAAACCCTACAAGACAGAAGAGAGTGGGGGCCAATATTCAACATCCTTAAAGAAAAGAACTTTCAACCCAGAATTTTACATCCAGCCAAACTAAGCTTCATAAGCGAAGGAAAAATAAAATCTTTTGTGAACAAGCAAGCATTCAGAGATTTCATCACCACCAGGCCTGCTTTACAAGAGCTTCTGAAAGAACCAACTACAAATAGAAAGGAACAACCAGTATCAGCCTTTCTAAAAAATACCAAAAAATAAAGAACATCAATATAATTAAGAAATTGCATCAACTAAAGGGCAAAACAACCAGCCAACATTAAATGACAGTGTCAAACTCACATATATTGTCATTAATTCAAAATTTAAATCGACTAAATCCCCCAATCCAAAGACACAGACAGGCAAAAAAAGCCAAGACCCATTGGTATGCTACATCCAGATCCATCTCACATGCAAGGATATACAAAGACTCAAAACAAAGGGATGGAGAAAAATTTACCAACCAAATGGAGAGTAAAAATAAATAAATAGAAAGCAGGAGTTGCAATTTTTGCTGATAAAATACACATTAAAGCAACAAAGATCAAAAGAATCAAAGAAGGACATTACATAATGATAAAAGGATCAATGTAACAAGAAGAGCTAAAGATCCTAAATATATACGCACCCAATACAGGAATACCCAGATATATAAGACTTATAAGGATACTTGGACTCCCACACAATAAAAGTGGGAGACTTCAACATCAATATTAGACATCAATGAGACAGAAAGTTAACATCAATATTCAGGACTTGAACTCAGATCTGGAACAAGTAGACTTAATTAACATTTATAGAACTCTCCACTTAAATACACAAAATATACACTCTTATCAGTAGTACATCACACCTATTTACAGGTTTAAGTGAAATATTGGTTGGCTGCTTGTTAATTATTTTCTTCCCTCATTTTTTTTATGTCTTTATTATTAAACACAATTACAGGCATACCCATTTTTAGACTGCACTCTAGCCCGGGCAATAAAGCAACACCCCTGTTCTCTCTCCCTCTTCCTCTTTCTTTTTCTTCCTTTCCTTCATTCTTTTTTTTTATTCTTTCTCTTTCTTTCTTTCTCTAAAAAAAAAAAAAAAAAAAAAAAAGAATGAAAAGAAACAAACAAAGCCTCCAAGAAATATGGGACTATGTGAAAAGACTAAAGCTACATTTGATGGGTGTACCTGAAAGTGATGAGGAGAATGGAACGAAGTCAGAAAACACTCTTCAGGATATTATCCAGGAGAATTCCCCCAACCTAGCAAGACAGGTCAACATTCAAATTCATGAAATACAGATAATACCACAAAGATACTTCTTGAGAAGAGCAACCCCAAGACATATAATCATCATATTAGCCAAGGTTGAAATGAAGGAAAAAATGTTAAGGGCAGCCAGAGAGGAAAGTCAGGTTACTCACAAAGGAAAACCTATCAGACTAACAATGGTCTCTATAGAAACCCTACAAGTCAGAAGAGAGTGGGGGCCAATATTCAACTTTCTGAAGGAAAAAAAATTTCAACCCAGAATTTCATATCCAGCCAAACTAAGTTTCATAAGCAAAGAAGAAATAAAATCCTTTACAGACAAGCAAATGCTGAGAGATTTTGTCACCACCAGGCCTGCCTTACAAGAGCTCCTGACAGACGCACTAAATATAAAAAGGAAAAATCAGTACCAGCCACTGCAAAAACATACCAAATTATAAAGACCATCAACACTATGAAGAAACTGCATCAACTAATGGTCAAAATAACCAGCTAGCAACAATGACAGGATAAAATTCACACATAACAATATTAACCTTAAATGTAAATGGGCTAAATGCCCCAATTAAAAGACACAGGTTGGCAGATTGGATAGTCAAGACCCATAGGTATGCTGTATACAGGAGACCCATCTCACATGCAAAGACACACATAGGGTCAAAATAAAGGGATAGAGGAATATTTACCAAGCAAAAGGAAAGAAAAAAAACAGGAGTTTCAATCCTAGTCTCTGATAAAGCAGACTTTAAGCCAACAAAGATCAAAAAACACAAAGAAGGGCATTACATAATGGTAAAAAGATAAATGCAACAAGAAGAACTAACTATCCTAAATATATATGCACCCAATAATACAGGAGCACCCAGATCCATAAAACAAGTTCTTAGAGACCTACAAGGAGACCTAGACTCCCACGTAATAATAGTGGGACACTTTAATTCCCCACTGTCAATATTAGACAGATCAAAGAGACAGAAAATTAACAAATATATTCAGGACTTGAACTCAGCTCTGGACCAAGTGGATCTAATATACAGAACTCTCCACCCCAAATCAACAGAATATACATTCTTCTCAGCACATCACACTTATTTTTAAGTTGACCACAAAATTGGAAGTAAAACACTTATCAACAAATGCAAAATTATGATAATCATAACAAACAGTCTCTCAGACCACAGTATAATCAAATTAGAATTCAGGATCAAGAAACTCACTTCAAAACCACACAACTACATGGAAACTGAACAACCTGCTCCTGAATGACTACCTGGTAAATAATGAAATTAAGACTGAAATAAATAAGTTCTTTGAAACCAATGAGAACAAAGATACAATGTACCAGAATATCTGGGACACAGCTAAAGCAGTGTCTAGAGGGAAATTTATAGTACTACATGCCTACAGAAGAAAGCGGGAAGGATTTAAAATTGATACCCTAACATCACAATTAAAAGAACTAGAGAAGCAAGAGTAAACAAATTCGAAAGCTAGCAGAATACAAGAAATAACTAAGATCAGAGCAGAACTGAAGGTGACGGAGACACAAAAAACCCTTCAAAAAAAAAATCAGTGAATCCAGGAGCTGGTTTCTTGAAAAGATTAACAAAATCGATAGACTACTAACTAGACTAATAAATAAGAAAAGAGAGAATAATCAAATAGACACAATATAAAATGATAAAGGGGATATCACTGATCTACACAGAAATACAAACTACCATCAGAGAACACTGGTCATCAGAGATAGTGGTCTATTGATTTTGTTAATATGTACACCTCTACACAAATAAACTAGAACATATAGAAGAAATGGATAAATTCCTGGACATATACATCCTCCCAAGACTAAACCAAGAAGAAGTCAAATCCCTGAATAGGCCAATAACAAGTTCTGAAGTGAAGGCAGTAATTAATAGCCTACCAACCAAAAAAAGCTCAGGACCAGATGGATTCACAGCCAAATTTTACCAGAGGTAGAAAAAGGACCTGGTACCATTCCTTCTGAAACTATTCCAAACAACAGAAAAAAAAGAGGGATGCCTCCCTAACTCATTGTATAAAGCCAGCATCATCCTGATACCAAAACCTGATAGAGACATAACAAAAAAAGAAAATTTCAGGCCAATATCCCTGATGGGTATCGATACAAAAATCTTCAATAAAATACTGGCAAATAGAATCCAGGAGCACATCAAAAAGCTTATCCACCACCATCAAGTCGGCTTCATCCCTGGGATGCAAGGCTGGTTCAACATATGCAAACCAAAAAACATAATCCACCACATAAACAGAACCAAAGACAAAAACCACATGATTATCTCAATAGATACAGAAAAGGCCTTCGATAAAATTCAACACCTTTTCATGGTAAAAACTCTCAATAAACTAAGTATTGATGGAACAAATCTCAAAATAATAAGAGCTATTTACAACAAACCAACAGCCAATATCACACTGAATGGGCAAAAGCTGGAAGCATTCCCTTTGAAAACTGGCACAAGACAAGGACGCCCCCTCTCACCGCTCCTATTCAACATATTGGAAGTTCTGGCCAGGGCAATCTAGGTTATATGCTCCTTATGAGAATCTAATGCCTGATAATATGTCACTGGTTTCCCATCACCTGCAAATGGCGTCATCTAGTTGGAGGAAAACAAGCTCAGGGGGCTCCCACTGATTACATATTATAATGAGTTATATAATTATTTCATTATATAGTACAGTGAAATAATAATAGAA
The DNA here is from genome assembly GCF_009761245.1 of Sapajus apella. Taxonomy (NCBI): domain Eukaryota; kingdom Metazoa; phylum Chordata; class Mammalia; order Primates; family Cebidae; genus Sapajus; species Sapajus apella. The sequence continues at coordinate 9,765,522 of NW_022436985.1, read as the reverse complement.
ATAAAGTGTACAATAAATGTAAGGCACTTGAATTATCCCAAAACCATCCCCTACCCTGGTCCATGGAGAAACTGTCTTCCACTAAACTGGTCCCTGATGCCAAAAAAGTTGGGGACTGCTGATAGAGAGCAAGAATCCTTGGACTCTCATCACTTATCAATCCCACAAATATACCTCAAAAGCAATGGAATGAAGTCCCTTGGAGGAAGAGTAGCTAAAAGACAGAGAAAAAGAGGAAGAAAAAAAGTCAGTGCGGATACAAAATGGGATGTGACTTAAACCATGAGTAGGGGAGGAGCATAAGGAAAGGCCAGGTGATGAATACTTTCTCATACAACACCACATTGCCTCTCTTCAGGTGGAGAATTCAACCACTGTGGAGATTTTTTTTTCCAGGTTAATTTCCACATTCATATTACGTAACAAGCCGCTTTTCATACTGTTATGGGAAGCAACAACTTTTGACCATGCACATTATAAGGAACTTCTAAATCAGAGTCATTTTATCCACACAGGTGAGGTCCTATTTATGCTGGTCATGATGCTTTCAGTTTTTTCCACATTACCTTGGAATCTGCCACTTTATCCAGACCTAACTCTTGAATGACTCTGTTAATCCGTTCGTTTTTTTCACGATTCGACATAGTTGTTGGAAGCCGAAGAGCTGCTGAGAACTGTAAATTTTCTCTCACCGTCAGAGTGCCCATCACAACATCATCCTTAAGGCAAATAGCATTTTGATGAGACATAATGAGTCTTTTCTAAGACCATGACTGTTTAGCATATGTAACTTAATCCACAAAAATAACATAACAAAGGTAAAGTTCTAGTTAATGATGGACCTGCAATTCTACAAATGGCTGTAACTACATAGAAGTCTACAAAGCCTGATATAATCATTTTACCCCTTATCTGTACACCCAAATAGAATGCAAGTAATTATATTAATTACCAGCAGACATTTCCAGACTGTTTCATACAAGGATTTGCCAAGATATCTTTCTAAGCTAGGGGAAAAAAAGGTGAAGGAAAGGCAAAAAAGGATAACAGCAGTATCTTTTAGAAATGATACAAAAACTAGAATTGGTATCATTGTCCTTACAAGGGCCATATTCCAGATTCTCCCTGCCTTTTCACATAAGTGTCTATGGGAAACTAACAAAAGCTGCTGTAAAAAAAAGTCAGTTCAATGATCATGTCACATAATCTATCGGAAGCACACTGAACTATCAGCCAAAGCTCTTACCCACATAGAAACTGAGGAAACAAAAAAATGCAAACCCACTAATACTTACTTGTACCACGTAACCTGAATTACATTTGAAATTGGCAGGTCTCAGCGCTCCATTTATCAGAACATCTCCAGATAATCCACTTGGATCTTTCCTTGCAGCTAAGACATCTAATAACCTGTAAGAGGACATACATGTTGTGGGTCTAATAATCTATAAGAGAATATATATGTTGTGGAGTTTTTTCTCTCCAGCACAGGGATATATCATACACATTGTGGGGGTTTTTCCCTCCAACACAGGGATATATCTCATGGCTACTTTGAATCCAAATTCTGCTTTAGTTAGAAAATTAACTGGTTGGCCAGGCACAATGGCTCACACTTGTAATCCCAGCACTTTTGGGAGGCCAAGGCGGTGGGATCGCCTGAGGTCAGGAGATGGAGACCATCCTGGCCAACATGGTGAAACCCCGTCTCTACTAAAAATACAAAAAATTAGCTCAGTGTGGTGGCACGTGCCTGTAATCCCAGCTACTTGGGAGACTGAGGCAGGAGAATCGCTCGAACCAGGAAGTCAGAGGTTGCAGTGAACTGAGATCATGCCACTGCACTCCAGCCTGGCTATAGAGCAAGACTCATCTCAAATAAAAATAGAAAAAAAATTAACTGGTCAAGAAATTCTGTGGTTTAACTAGAATTATATTTTTTTAAATTCTCATCTTTCCCTTTCCATCAAACATTACAATAAAGCCCCAAAACATAAAGCAAGACACCATTGGCTGATCAAGCACAGATCTCCCAAAGAGACCTTCCAGTTGTCTGACCTTGGAGGTAGCAACACAGGCAATGTGCTCTTTTATCTAAGACTCATGCCTTTACTTACAACTTCTGCTCCCTTTCCCTACTTTCAATATTCTCCCATTCTTTTTCCTCCTCATTAGCTGATAACATGGTCAACTGCTGCATGTCAATCACTTTATAAAGACCTATTAGTAAAGCTAACCTAATAAGACTACTGATCCTTGGGACAGAACCACACAAATACAGTTATCCACAGCACCTAGAACCAGACCTGATATGCACAGCAAATGCTCAATAGATACCCGCTCACACAAAACAGTGGCTTTTAAAAGCACATTCAAAGTGCACAGAAATAAAGCTTACTTATACTCTCTTATACTCACGAAGATTTGCCTCCACCTGTGGGTCCCAGGATGGCATTGAGGCCAGGTTTCATGATTCCACTGTAAACACAAAAACAGACTGATTTACTATTCCACTTTAAATCAGGTTCTATTAATTTAGGGTCTGCATTGAATATACTCAATGAAGGCTTATGAAATTACAAACAGAAAACAAGCACAAACCAGCTCTTAAAGAAAACAAAAAAACAGGCCAGGCATACTGGCTCAGGCCTATAATCCCAGCACTTTGGGAGACCAAAGCAGAAGGACTGCCTGAGGCCAGGAGTTCGAGACCAGCCTGGGCAACATAGGGAGATACTGTCTCTACTTTAAAAAAAAAAGATTGTTGATTTGATGTGTAATAGACAACGGATGTTAATCACTGGTCAAGTCTTACAAGAAAAATGGCATAAATTCTTTCCACTTATTCTCTAACCCTTTTATATTTTCTGGAAAATAACATTCAACATTCCTTGAAATAACTAACAGATTCTTGTGAAGCATCTCTTACTGCTCTTAACACAGTGTGAAATATATGCCGTGTTCTGAGTACTGCTTGATGATCAGTACTGTATCTTCAAGTGGTCTCATTTGCTACCTAGTCAAATTCTACATGTTAATAAGTCACTGATTTGTGGAATACAGATAGACGTATTCTCACTGCTAAATCTAATTAGCCCAAGAAACATTTAAGTAGAAATCCAGAGGCTAGGAAAAATCACTTCAGGATAAAAAGAAAAAATTACCCAAAGGAAATAAAAGGTCCTAATCCATTTAGAAAAGTAAAAGATATACCCTCAAGATATATCATTTTCTTCCTTTTTAAGAGTCAGAAAAATACACTGGAAAATTCCAAGTTTAGAAGCAGGAGGCATCACTTTTGTAAGGGCACCCTTTAAGAATATGAAGACATGGTACAGACAGAAAGCATGTTTCAAACAAAATGGGTGTCTGAGGGTAGTGGATATTCAGATAGAGTAGAATGGTGGGAAAATGTATGGCAGTGTTGACTGTGCTGAGACCCAAGAAGACAGCAAATAGTTTGATTTTATCCTAAAGATAGCAAGTAGAATGATAAGTAGAAGGAACTAGAGAAAGGAGAATTTGGTTAGGCACGGTGGCTCATGCTTGTAATCCCAGCACTTCGGGAGGTTGAGGTGGGGGAATCACTTGAGGTCAGGAGTTCCTAGACTAGCCTGGCCAAGATGGCGAAACCCCATCTCTACAAAAAATACAAAAACTTGCCAGGCGTGGTGGAGGTGCCTGTAATCCCAGCTACTTGGGAGGCTGAGGCAGGAGAATCACTTGAACCCAGGAAGTGGAAGTTACAGTGAGCCAAGATCAGGCCACTGCACTCCAGCCTGGGCAACAGAGCGAGACACCATATCAAAAAAAAAAAAAAAAAAAGAAAGGAGAATTCAGGGTGCGGCCTGGCTTGGTCCTTTCAAAATACCAGTGTCTATGCCCAGTCTCTCCTTAGAATTGGCAAGTAGGTTACAATGTATTCTACAGAGAAAGTAATATCTACTCCAGATGGAAGGTCAAAGTCAAAGACTATTTCATTCACAAATAATGATTAGCACAGAGGCCAGCCCTATGATCCTATACAATTATGAGTGATAAGCAACTGCACCACAGTGCTTAAACCCAAGACGCCCTGAACATTTACTGCCTGTTGTCCTTGAACTGTCACAATTGTACAATGGCTGGCAGGTTGCAGGGTGAAATGTAGCTTGCACTTTGCTCTTTTAACTGGGGTATCTCTCACCAAAACACTGGACAAAGACAATGGGAATTAGGTAAACCAAGAGCAAGATATAACAGAAAAATCTCTTATTCTTTTGGTGGCCTTTCCCCTCTAATTTGTAAAACAACACACTAATGATTGAGCAAATTTTCAAGGTGCATTTATGTATAGCTCTTGATGCATATTCTTTATAAATAGCTTCCTAATAACTGCCTCTAAAATTAGCATAGACTTGTTACTCACTAAGGCTTCATTGTCAGAAAAGCTTTCCAGGTTTCTAAAATACCTACTCAAAGAAAGACCCAGAGATCCTGAATGATTAACCAAAACCTCAACATGAATGTTCTAAGACAAAGAACTTGGCTTACTACTTTGGCATGACACTGTGACATTACAGAAAACAACAGTATCCAGTCATAAATGCCAAGAGTTTCCACTGGGAGCAGTGGCTAATTCCAACTCCATCCACTTGACACAATGATCAAGTGTTTACTATGTACATGCAAGATATTCTTCTAGGGCATGGGAGGGTTGAGAACAAAACAAACAAAAAACAAAGTCCAAGGACTTGAGGAGTTTACATTCTAGTTCAGGGACCAGCATTTTTCTTATACAAAGGGTTGTTGGAACAGGGCTGTGCTCATTCGCTTACATATTACCTAGAGCTGCTTTCATGCTACACCAGAATTGAGTAGCTGCAACACAGATGCGTGGCCCCATAAAGCTGAAAATATTTATTAATACTATCTGGGTCCTTTATGAAAAGAGCCTGCTGACTCCTGTTCTAGTCTATGGTCTATATTTCACTGACCTGCCCACTCCATCCTCCACCCTTTTATCATCCCTGAAACTGTATTTCCCACCCTTATTTACTACTTTACAGCATTTGCATGCAGGTTGGTGTCCTTCACTACACAGTAAAATCTGTCAACATGAACAGCGTGCCACAGTCAGCTCTCATACACTCCTGCCCATGACATACAGCACAGTGGTTATAGACCACTGAACAATAAACCTGGAACACAGGGAATCAAATTCACCCCCAAATTTCCTGTCACTTATATCACATTCTAGTGGATAATAATCAATCCCTTGGTCTTGACTCCAATTTAGGGTCTGGGCTCCTACTGAGTCTTCTAATCTTTTTATCACAGTGAAAGTGTGTTCTGAATCTCCCATTAGGCTTTAAGGCTTCTCTGAACAGCGGATTTATCTGTGTCTCTAGCATCTCACACAATGTCCTGCACTAGCAGGCATTCAAACTTTGTTGCATAAATAAATTTCTGCATTGTTATAAATGGGAATTTACTTCTAAAAAGACAAAAATGTTTTCACTTTTTAAAAAGTTGAGAGGAGATAGCTGGAGGGTGGGGAGATTGTTTATATTATGGAATATGAAAATCAGCAAGTACATCCTGAAGGTACATTCTTAAGGTAGTGGCCGATTTTCGTATTCTATAATATAAACAATCTCGCCACCCTCTCTTGTCAATTAGAGCTAGATTTTTCACTTTTTGAGATTTTACAAACATGGAAATATAGACAGAATCTTGAGGGTTTAGATTGGAATTGGGGACGTTAATGAGAAGTCATAGGTTTTAATCCATATATAAAGACAGCTATAGAAAGATAGAGATGGAAATTCCCAGGGTGCTACGGGAATGGTCACCCACTGCTCCTCCAGCTCCTCTCCCACCTGCTTTAGCCAGATCTGTATGTGCTTACACACAGGAGGTAGTTTTTTAAAAAAGTTATACATGTATGTGTATGCACTTGTGTGTAAACATATACGTATAACATATATTCTCTAGGTCTCACTCCACTGAGAAAGCCTAGAAGCAACGACACAGATCTCCCATGGGATGACTCCTGCTCTCACACCCTCCTGCCTGTAATCCCAGCACTTTGGGAGGCTGAGGCAGGCGGATCACAAGGTCAAGAGATGGAGACCATCCTGGCCAACATGGTGAAAACCCATCTCTACTAAAATACAAAAATTAGCTGGGCGTGGTGGCACCAGCCTATAGTCCCAGCTGCTTGGGAGGTTGAGGCAGGAGAATTGCTTGAACCCAGGAGGCGGAGATTGCAGTCAGCCAAGATCGTGCCACTGCACTCCAGCCTGGTGCCTGGCGAAGGAGCGAGACTCTGTCTCAAAATAAATAAATACATAATACATAAATACATAAATTTGAAACCATTTAAAATGTTATTAAACATTTTCCAAGAGTATAATGAATTTCTCTGAAGATAACAGGACATCCACATATCTATGGGAATGAATAATTTTTTTCATAACATCTTCAGTGTTGATGAGGGAAAGCTCAAATGCTGGGTATTCTGACAAACTAAGCATAAGAGAAGGATTTTCCTAAGGCAGAAGAATCACAACTTTTTGAATTCTCATGGTCAGATTTTATTTTATCTTCTTGCCCACACAGGTTATAGTGACTTAGTTCTAGAAGTAAAATTACAAAATGTCTAGAAGTGAAATTACAAAATGTCATCAGCGTTTTTGGAATGCAGTTAATTTACCTATTTGAATGGTGATGGTGCTATCAAACACAAATCAAAAGTAAGATAAGTGACAGCAGCCCTTCCCCTACCCCCAGAAACTGTATTGAGAGTTGGAGCCAGCAGATAGGAGAAAGACTGGAAATACTGCAGCCAAAAAAGGTATGATCTTTCTCAGGGATACTTAAACAGGAAATGTGAGTAAGCAAAAACACCAACCCTTGATGTCCTTTCAACTAAAACATGAAAGAATTGTAAGACCTAATTGCATTTTTATAAGCCTAGTAAGTAACACAGTTCTATTCACACAGTAAGGATGAACTCATCTATTGCTATAATGCATGCCATTTGACCATTAAAAAAAAAAAAAAATGTGTGAAGCCTTGAGCAGATGAGACTTCTGGTGCATCAAGTTACTAATCTACTAACTTTAAAAGATAAGATAAGCAAGATAAATGTACCCTCAGAAAGTACATTTTTGTTTTTCTTTTGAGACAGGATCTCACTTTGCCACCCATTTGTACAGTGGGACAATTATATACAGCCCACTTCAGCCTCAATCTCCCAGATTCAAGCCACACTCCTGCCTCAGCATCCTGAGTAGCTGGGACTACAGGGGCATACCACCACACCTGGCTAATTTTTTTTATTTTTAGTAGAGACAACATCTCTCTATCTTGCCCACGCCTGTGTCAAAGTCCTGGGTTGAGGCAATCCTCCTGCCTTGGCCTCCCCAAAGAGGTAAGAGCATGAGCCACCATGACCAGCCTGCATTTTCAATATATCCAACCTGCACAAATTCAAGTCATTTGTTACCTTCTACCTCTCTCTGCAAAAAAACCTGATGTAACCAACATTTGCTTGATTATTACTTTACAAAGAGATGTCAGCTTTTGAAAACAGTTTAATTTATCCTGGCACGCAGTAAAAGATAAAAGCTTTGCATCACCTTTATTCTTTTACTCAGGTTTTCTTAACCTGTACAAGAACGCAAAAAGAAGGTAGGCATGACAGCAGGTGTTGCTGCGTACAGAAAGTTCTCATCCTGCCCAGCTCCTGGCATCAGCCCAGACAAGTCTCAGATCCCCATGTTTCTCTCCCACTTGGCCCCAAAATTTTCTCCCGACCTTGTCATTTCCTAGTCCTCCAAAAGGATTGACTGCTATGAACAGAAAAGACCACAGTCCTGTACAAAACGTCAAGAACACATAAGAACATCTGATTCCATAAAGGTTTGTAGCAACACCTGGCCAAAGGGCTCGTCTATAACCACTCCTCCATTTGCCTTGTCCAGGAGTAATTATTTCCCCCATTAAATGCACAAACAAAACATATAGGCCATGCTATCTGAGCAAACCCAAATTCACTCCCCACACCACAGAGGTGAGGAATTGGAGTCAATTCTCTAGAACTCAGAAAAACAGTAATAACCCTAATGGCTAACATCTGTGAAGTAACAGAGACATCTGGAAGGGAGTAGCTTCTATAGAAATGCTCACTTCCCTCCTTGCTCTACCACCTACTTCACCACCCCATGATAAATTCAATGCTGGATGAAAAGAATGAAAGTTATAGTTACTAGGTGCTTTAGGGAATTAAATGCATTGATTTGGATCCTAAATTCTCCTCACTTTGAACTTCAACTGCATAACTTAAGCTAAACTGTAGTTGTCTTATATTTAAATATTTTCTGCCAGTTTGTATATTAGAGGGAAACATTAAATAAAATTGTTAGAGATTATAAACTACTAAAAATGGACCACCCATTTAAAACAAGTCTATTTGAAAAATAAAGTACTTTCACATTATACTGTCATTTCAGCCTCTTTGCCTTTAGAACATAAGGGAACATTTCACAGATTAGAAATGAAAGCTCAGAGATTACAACTATATGCCCATGATCAAAAAGCATATACAGCCAGGCCTCTTCCACCAAATCTCGAGTCTCACCCAGGAAAAATTAAATAACACATTGACTTAGTTTCTCAAACAAAAGTTGATTACATGTGGTACTTTTTTGTTTAGACAGAATCTTGCTCTCTGGCCAGGCTGGAGTACAGGGGCACAATCCTGGCTCACTACAACCTCCAACTCCCCGTTCAAGTGATTCTCCTGCCTCAGCCTCCTGAGTAGCTGGGATCACAGGCATGCGCCACCACACCCAGCTATTTTTTTGTATTTTTAGTAGAGACAGGGTTTCACCATGTTGGCCAGGATGGTCTCGATCTCCTGACCTTGGGATCTGCCCACCTCGGCCTCCTAAAGTGCTAGGATTACAGGTGTGAACCACCACACCCAGCCACATGTGATACATTTTTTTAAAAGCCTGGCAGTTACTTTGAGAGTTAAACATATACTTAATATGTGACCGAATTATTTCACTCCTAGTTTAGCCAAAACAAATGAAAGCATGCGTCTGCATATCTGTGTAAAGACTTGTACAAAAATGTTCATAGCCACTTTCTTAGAAATAGGCAAAACCTGTGAGGTTCACTGTAGGTAAATTGAAAAGCTATATTTTTAAAAGTTCATGTACATACTTGATATTCGACAGTATTTCTTTCTGAACTGGTTTTCGACCAGGTAGAAAGCCATTCTTCACTTTTACTCGATAGCAGATGTTATGAAAACTTAACACCGCTCCTTCAGCAAATGCCTTCAGATCGTTGGAAGTTGTCGAGGGGAAGCCATTGGTGTTTCCTTGTGACATTGGGATAAAAACTTCGATATTACTAGAAGACATCTGGAGAATTTTTGTCTTTTTGTCTTTCTGTAGGCAAAAAAGCAATCATAAGTTGACAGTCCAGATAAATGAGATTGCAAACACTAGATAACAATACACTTAAAACAGTCCATTTTCAAATGTGCAGCAATAAGTAGCTTGATTTCCAATGAACAGCCTATACCATTGTGATAAGAACATCCTAAAAACCTAAATGCGAAGACAGGCACAACTTTGAATGCATAAACTACAATTAAATGTCGAATATATCCCTAATAAGTAAATGGGCCCCTAATAAGTAAATAGGAAGGGTATGAAAATTACTAAAAACTGACAAAGCTGGAAAAGGATGGGTGAGGGTTAGACTTGTCTGGGTTGAAAAGCATATTACGATGTTAGTCAAGTGCTGGGACAGGCTACATGATCATCATCAGAACCTCTGTATTTTTTTTTTTTTTTTTTCTTTTGACAGTCTTGCTCTGTTAGCCAGGCTGGAGTACAATGGCATGATCTCAGCTCACTGCAACCTCCACCTCCCGGGCTCAAGCAATTCGCCTGTCTCAGCCTCCTGAGTAGCTGAGATTACAGGTGTATGCCACCATGCCGAGCTAATTTTTTGTATTTTTAGTAGAGACAGGGTTTCACCAGGTTGGCCAGGCTGGTCTTGAACTCCCGTCTCAGCCTCGCAATGTACAAGGATTATAGGCATAAGCCACTGTGCCCAGCCTATATTTTATTTTCAAGACCAGCCTGGCTAACACGGTGAAATCCCGTCTCTACTAAAAATACAAAAATTAGCCAAGTGTGGTAGCAGACACCTGTAATCCCAGCTACTGGGGAGGCTGAGGCAGGAGAATGGCTTGAGCCCAGGAGGCAGAGGTTGCGGTGAACGGAGATCGCCACTGCACTCCAGCCTGGGTGATAGAGTGAGACTCCATCTCAAGAAAAAAAAGAAGAAAAAAGAACCTCTGTATTTTTTTTAACTGGGGAGTTTTAGCATCATTACTATCAAATGGGGCTTAGCCAAGCAGTCCAAGACAGGAGAAATTTCTCTGAATTTATAGCTCCAGACTTTACACTGCTAGTTGTTATGTACCTTCAATCAGCAAAGAAAGTAAACTCCAAAACTGATTGCAATTACATAATCATTTCCTTAATGAACAAACATATTTAAATTCTAGGAAGATTTAAACTTAGGTATGAAAATCATTAAGTAAATCAAATCAAAAGTTAAGCAAAAAATTTAAAACAGAAAAAGAATGTTAAATATGTAAATAAAATGTGAAATATTTCATTCAACAAATTACAAAAGGCCTCAAAAAGATTTATTAGAGTAAGACCTTAAGACGAGCTTAATGGCTTGTGAAACAGGTTGGAAATGTTAACTTCAATAAATGTAGTTTTAATTTTTAAAAGTCAAAGTAATGCATGACGAACTTTCTCTCCGCCTGTGACAGAGTAGCTGTTCCAAACAGACAGTCCTTCTAAGCACAACAACAAATGTAGACAAAAAGTGTAAGAAGGAACCGTTGAAGAGTTCTGTCTGATAAAAGCAACCAAAGTGGCCAGGACTTAAGGAACCAAAATCCTGGAATGGAGGGACTGAAGCACTGAAATAAACTCTGCATTCTGCGTGCCCTTTCCTCTTGAGATAGGTATTTGCACATGAAAATTGCACACACCTGGGGCACAGCTCAGAACAACTAAGCAAAAGGAAGCTGCCAGAAGGAATGAGTCTGTTTACTGAAGCCTCTACTATTTCTGAGCAAATAGTTCAGCAGTCTCTCAGCACTAAGGAGACAAAATTTTGCTGGAGTTGAGGGCCTAGCAAAAAGGAGCCCTGGAAAGAGATCCCCGAAGCATTATCCTCTGGGAATGTGAGCAAACCAAAAAACCAGTCTCTGCTCAATCAAGGCAATCTGCTCAGGCTGCTAGAAGAAAGTTAAAGCCACTCTATAAGAAGGTGTCATGTCAATTTTCAATCAAAAATTGCCAGGCATTGGGAATCTCTCTGAATCTGCTGTGATTCTGAGGGCTGCCTGATTCACGAATCGTTAAGTTTAAAAATAATGAAAAAAAATTTTTTAAATTGCAAGGTATGCCAAAAAAAAGAACCTGATGTTCAAGAAGTGAGAAAATGGAAACCGATCCACAGGTAATGTGGATTGGAGTGAACAGACATTGACATTAAAACAAAAGATTGATGTGTTTAAGAAAATTAAAAGAAGGACTATCACCAAAGAACCAAGATCTACAAAAGCAAGTGAATATTAAGAATTCAATAGATGAGTTTAACAGCAGCTTTCCGAATTATGACACAAAGTAGGAAAGAGAACTTAGTGAACTGGAAGACTGGTATACAGAAAACATTCAGGATGAAGATTATGAATGATGAAAATCATTATCATGAAAGAGGGAAAAATCTCCTTATGAAAAAAATGAGAACTACATAAAAGAGTACAACAAACAAATGGGATAAGATGAAAAAGGTCTGTCATACACATTCCTGGAGACCTGAAAGAGGAGGGAAAATGGAGCAAAACATGTACTTAGACAGAATCAGTATTTGAAGAAATACTGGCCAGTATTTTCCAAAACTGACAAAGATGTTAAGCTGCAGATTGAAGAAAACCTAGCAACACCACAGAGGATAAATACAAGAAAACCAAATCTAGGCTTATCATAATAAAACTGCCAAAAACCAAAGTCATCTCCTAATAACTGTTTCCGTAATCCAGAAACATACCATATTTACAAGTCTATTCATTTGGAGCCTGGAAAAGTAGAAACCTTTTAAAGACTGACATCCAGCAAATTCAAGGTACACGCATGGGTTTTAATCTGTGAACACAATGAATGGTAATCATTAGCCAAAATTCTGTTCTCTGGAAGCAGTGAAAGAGAAGACACAAATACAGTCAGCAGCCCTGTCCCTAAGTTCTGTATCTGAGGATTCAACCAATCGAAAATGGAAAATATTTAAAAATAGGGCATGGTGGTTCATGCCTGTAATCCCAGCACTTTGGGAGGTAGAGACAGGAAGATCACTTGAATGCAGGAGTTTGAGATCAGCCTGTACAACATGGTGAAATCCTATCTCTATCAAAAATACAAAAAATTAGCTGGGTATGGTGGTGCCCACCCATGGTCTCAGCTACTTGGAAGGCTGAGGCAGGAGGATCGCTTGAGCCCAGGAGGCGGACATTGCAGTGAGTCAAGATTGTGCCACTGCACTCCAGCCTGGGTGGCAAAGCAAGACCCCATCTCAAAAAAAAAAAAAAAGAAAAAAAAATATATATATATATATTTAAAAATAAATATAAATGGATGGTTGCATTGGTACAAAACATGTACAAAATTTTTTTTCATCATTATTTCCTAAACAATACAGTATCACAACTATTTAACATTTACATTGTATTAGGTATTATAAGTAACATAGAGATGATTTAAAGTATATGGGACAATGCATGTACATTATATGCAAATACTATGCCATTTTATATCAGGAACTTGAGTATATGTGGATTTGGGTGTCCGAGGGGAGTCTTGGAACCAATTCCCCATGGATCTCTAGATATAACTGTAATGTATGTAATGTATGGACTTTACACTTTTAAAAAAGTTTTAAACCATCTCCTCATGTCTTCAGAAACCAAAATACACCAATTCCAACACCAGCAGTCACTTCTCCTACTGCCATTCCCATTTGATGTTCATTCAGCCACTGAGGACCCTTTCTAACCTTCTCTCAAGACTTCTTAAAAGTATCAAATAATTTATTGCTTGAATTTAAATAGGTCACTGACTCAAGATGGAAATTTTAAAGAGATTTTGTGAGGCTTCCACGAACAAAAGGCAACAACTAGAGCTAAAGGACCCAAAAAAAGAGTGATCACCCATGCCCATACAAGACAGGGGGTAAGACTTATAAATTCAATCACAGTCTTGGAAGTGTGTGCAGAGAAAGAGTTTGCCTTTCTCGTGATAAGATTAAATGTATAATTCACATTAGCCAAGAATGGCTTCATTCCTGGCTGGGACTCTAACAATCTTCCTTGGGGTGATGCAGGGCCTTAGTCATTCATGAGTCACAAACCAAGTGATGAGTCACAAACCAAGTGATTAGACAGGTATAACCAAGGCACCATCCAGCTGAAGCACGTTACACCAAAAAGAAAGGAGAAAACTAAACCAAACTTCAATTCTTTTTTTTTTGGAGATGAAGTCTTGCCCTGTCACCCAGGCTGGCATGATTTCAGCTCACTGTGACCTCCGCCTCCCGGGTTCAAGCAGTTCTCCTGCCTCAGCCTCGTAAGTAGCTAGGACTTGCACACCACCACACCCAGCTAATTTTTTTGTATTTTAGTACAGATGGGGTTTCACCATGTTGCCCAGGCTAGTCTCAAACTTCTGAGCTCAGGCAATCCACCCACCTCAGCCTAGCAAAGTGCTAGGATTACAGGCATGGGCCACCGCGCCCAGTGCCCAAACTTTAATTCTAACACGAATATGAATCAATACACTTACTCTAAGAAAAAAATATAGTAAGGACTAAATAAAGAAAATATAACAACTCAGCACCAGACTCATCTCAAAGTGCCCCATCTCTAATTAATATAGTATATTGGGTCTAGGGAATTCTTTAAATGTAGCAAGTACCTTTAAGCAAACACCAGTCTTTTCCCTATGGTCAGAAGCTTTCTGGTCACGTGTGCTGCTCTCATTGAATTAGTATCACCTTTTTATATCAAGGAAAATACCCAATCACACAACTAGATGTCCCTACAACAAAAATCTACCTCCCACCTGCTGCTGTTTCCTTATTTGCAGACTACTTGCTAATGCTAATCCGTTTTTTTTTTTCTCTTTCTGTGTCCTAGACACCCTGCAAAGATCTTAAGTAAAATGAAGCCTCCAAATGGCTTTACACCTTGCCTTATCCCAGCCTATTCATGTTATCTGGCCTGATTATGTGTCTTAGCTAACTCCAAAAGCCCTTTCAAACAAGACAGAACAGCTTTGCATATGAGGATTCCCCAGCTTTCCTGTCCCTTCCCTGCTGGCCTACCTATATTATTCATACCTCTGCCTCTCTTGTTGCTTTCTAACTAGCAAGGCCACATTTTTACTTTTTTTTTTTTTTTTTTTTTTTTAGACGGAGTTTTGCTCTTTTTAGATGGAGTTTCGCTTTTGTTGCCCAGGCTGGAGTGCAATAGTGCAATCTCAGCTTACTGCAACCTCCGCCTCCTGGGTTCAAGTGATTCTGCTGCCTCAGTCTCCCTAGTAGCTGGGATTACAGGCGGATGCTAATTTTTGTGCTTTTAGTAGAGACAGGGTTTCACCATGTTGGTCAAGGCTGGTTTCGAACTCCTGACCTCAGGTGATCCGCCCGCCTCGGCCTCCCAAAATGCTGTGATTATACGAGTGACCGACTATGCCCGGCGCATTTTTACTTTTTTGAGAAGTTTAAACATTTGTCTTCAATATATGCTGGTACTCTATTATAATCAAAATGATAATCTGCATTAAAGATACCATATTTCTCTATTTTTTTTACCTTTATCAAAGAGACCACTCTTTACAATTGGAAAACTCAAACTGTGCAACTCAAAACAGCATTTTCATACAATGAAATCTGAGACAGCTAGAACTATTGCACATGTTGGTAAAAGCCAACATAGTCTCTAGTTGAGAATTCCAGGCTTCCATTTTCTTTTCCTAGGATGACACTAGTATATGAAGTTTCACTCTACAGTTTCACTCTATAGGGCATGCTGCATAAGTTATACACCTCTTTAAACTGTTTACTGAGGTTAATCCCAAAAGATAGCAATCCTGAGCAGTTAGGGACCTCACATCACTGTCAGATGATTGCTACAGATTTAACAATGGAAAGGAAAAGGAACACAAAATCTGAAGTTTCACTTCCATAAACTGTCTCTTGTCTTTAAAAGGTATTATCTTTTAAGGTATTCCCTTTAAAAGGTTGATCCATGGGTTTCCATGTTGTCTCTGATTTGACAGATCACAGAGATTAGGAAGCACCATTAAGAGATGTGTAATTTGACAAAGCTGAAAATTAGCAACTTTGTTCATTCCCACAAATAATACAACAAGCCACTTACAGACAATAATCTGGTTCCTGATATGTAAAAAATCTACAAATAGAGCCCAAAAAAGTGATTTATTATGTATTGCAGTTCAATATCACTGGGTAAGACTAATGAAAATTATCTATTCAGCTTTCCACTTTGTCTAGCAACATGTAAGAGAAATAAGGGAGAAAAAAAGTAAGAGCTCACCACTAGATATATGTAGTTGCTACTCTGCACTTGAAATGTGGCTCATGTGACTGAGAAACTCCATTTTCAATGCTACTTAATTTCGATTCACTTAAATTCAAATACCCCTTGGGCTGGTGGCTACAATATTGGACAGTGCAAATCTAGTGTTTATTCTTTTAAGATACATTTCTCACCCTTGGGCTACTGTATAAAGCAAGTTTATAATACCATAAAAGATACACATAGACCAGGTGCAGTGACTCACACTTGTAGTCCCAGCACTTTGGGAGGCCTAGGCGGGTAGATCACAAGATCAGGAGTTTGGGACCAGCCTAGCCAACATGGTGAAACCCCGTCTCTCCTAAAAATACAAAAATTAGCTGGGCGTGATGGCACACCTGTAGTCCCAGATGTTTGGGAGGCTGAGGCGGGAGAATCGCTTGAACCCAGGAGGCGGAGGTTGCAGTGAGCCGAGATCACGCCACTGCACTCCAGCCCAAGTGACAGTGACAGTGCAAGACTCTGTCTCAAAAAAAAAAAAAAAAAAAGATACACGTAGTTGCTGTATCTTCCATCAGACAAACTCATTCTGAGTTTCAAAATAGCACAAAACTCTGGTAGTACTATTGTATTTCTTTCAAAAATAAGTAAGTGCTCTATACTTCAGGTTGAGAATAACAAATCTGTAAGATAAGCATGTGTGGCAATAGCCGAAAAGAAAATGCCTAATTCTTTAGAACTATCTTTTAAACGATTGCTAAACTGAACTCAACCCCTTTCCTCAAGCAAAACAAGCGAGGAGAATCCCAAAGAGTTAAAAAACTGACCTCTAAATAGAATTCACATTTACCAAAATGACATTTTTTCACCAAACATAACATTCCCATTTCTTAAGTAAGTTTCATAGTTTTACTCAGAATTTAAAATGCCAATGGGAGGTCAGTGAAAGAAAAACTGGCCAGGTAAAGTGGCTTAGCCTGTAATCACAGCACTTGAGGAGGCATGATTAAATATTTCTCACTCCTGGGCTCAAGCGGTCCAGGAGGCGGGCAAATCACTTGAGCCCAGGAGTTTGAGACCAGCCTGGGCAACATGGTGAAACCCTGTCATGTTGGGGTTATTTTTTTACAAAAAAAAAATTAAAACCCATTATTTTTTATAAAAAGCTTAGCCAGGCATGGTGGTACACACCTGTGATCCTACCTAATGGGAAGGCTAAGGTGAGAGGATCCCTTGAGAGTCCATGAGATAACAGCGGCAGTGAATCGTGACTGTTCCACTGAAATGCAGCCTAGGCAAGAGTAACTCTGTCAAAAAGAAAAGAAAAAGGAGAAGGAAGGGAGGGAGGGAGGGAGAGAGGGAGGGGACAGAGGAAAGAAATGAAGGAAAGAGAAAGATGGAAAGAAAAGAGAAGAAAGAGAAAGAGAAAGAAAGAAAGAAAAAGGAAGGGAGGAAGGAAAGAAGGAGGGAAGGAAGGAAGAAAAGGAAGGAAGGAAAGAAAAGAAAGAAGAAAGAAAAAGAAAACCTAAAGAATCCATTTAACCCTTCCAGGCACCCTCGAGGGCTTCCCTATAAAAGTACCAAAGAGCCTGGCACCATTGTGACCAAAGCCCCAGCTGTGAGGCTGAGGCGGGAGAATCTCTTGAGCACAGGAGATCAGCTTGGGCAACATGAAAGACCCTGTGTCAAAAAAAGTCCCTAAGATCTCTAGCAATATATGCCAGTATTTAGATTATAGCTTTAACAATTCCCCAATAAAACGTCCTGCAAGCTTGGGTCACAGAGCATGAACTTTATTTTGATTCGTGCTCTTTGCCCTCATGTATATCCTATGCTAAGTACATAGAAAAATGATATTTATAAAAGTATTTCCTTTAGACTTCCTTGCAAATCTGCAATTTCTGAAAGTCATATTTGCATTTGAAAATTGAATTTCCCTAGAGATGCTGGCTATCATAAAAGCAGAGACCTGATATCTACTATTTTCGTGTTCTTCAGAGTTATTCATATCCTGTTCTCAGTTATTTCTATTGAAAGATTAAATCAATGTGTCATACTCTGTGGCAAGGTAGTTCATGCCTGTAATCCCAGCACTTTGGGAGGCCAAGGAGGGTGGGATCACCAGAGGTCAGGAGTTCAAGACCAGCCTAGCCAATATGAAACTCTGTCTCTACTGAAAATACAAAAAATAGCCTGGCGTGGTGGCGGGTGCCTGTAATCCCAGCCACTGAGGAGGCTGAGGCAGAAGAATCACTTGAACCCATGAGGCAGAGGTTGCAGTGAGCTGAGATAGTGCCACTGCACTCAAGCCTGGGCAGCAGAGCAAGACCAGTCTCAAAAAAAAAAAAAAAAAAAAGGAAGTATCAACATCATGTACCCAATATGACACACTGAGATAGAAACTTTACTTCTGTAACATTTTTCCCAAAATATGGAACATTCATCTAATCATGACAGTAAACATCAAACAAATACAAATTGAGGGGCATTCTACAAATTAACTGACCAGGTCTTCTTCACCAGTGTCACCAGGAAAAAACAGCGAAAGACTGTGGAACTGTCACAGATCAGAGAAAATTAAGGATATTTAGCAGTTAAATACAAAGTGAGATCATTGATTCAAACCCCGGGCAGAAAACGGACGGTGGAAAGACAAGTGAAATCGAAATGAAGTCTGTAGTTTAGTTCATTTTATTATAGTAGCATGCCCATTTTATTAGTTTTTTTTTTTATTTGCAAATTTTCAGTAACTCTCAAATTATTTCAAAATTAAAAGTTATTATAAATAATAAAATAACCAACATGTTTCAATGTTTATAATGGAAGAGTAATATTAGACTTAACGTGCCATTTTTGTTGTTGAAATCTTCCTCACCAAGATCTATACAATCCAGTCAAAGCTGTACTCTGAAAGCGTTGTTTTGTAAAGAATATCACATCAGAAACATCTCTTCCTTTTTACTCTGGCTTATTGACCGCTAGCTGACATTCAAATGATAGGAGAGCTGTGAGATCCTCCTAAAAACCAAGCTTGAGGGGATGTCTCTAGCACTGAGAGGGGAGTGAAAGCACTCAACCCTTTATGTTCTCGGGATAGGTAAATGACAAATTATTCGTCAATCTTTTTAGAATACTAACATTAACAAATTTTTCCTCCACCTATAGTAACTTCCATGCTCAGCGGGTTTTTATCCATCCAATATCAACTTTAGCTTCATACATTTGGAGAAAGGCCAAGAGTTTTACAAACCCACATTTAACACACTATGGAGCCCCGAATCAGTTTGCACCAGAGCATCATTTTCTGAAAAACCACTTGAATTGTCAGTTTTAAATTGCACACCCACTTTCAAATGAAACTGAGAGAGGCTAAAAAACGTAGCCATCTCTTTTCAACGGTTATCTATTTTCAAACAAATACATACACAATGCCCGCCGACCTTTCCAAACACACACTCTCAGCGCATTGGCTTTTACCATCTACTCACTCAGCTTAACAGCGCTCGGTCTTAGCCAGAGGCTCAGGATCTCGGGATGCGCGCGCTCAGAGGCAGAGCTTTAACAATCATTGATGTAAATGATGTCAGCTGGACCGTCCAAACAAACCCCAAAAGCAGCAGTGTACCCTTAACAAGGCCACCAAGATTGTGCACAGTGCATTCCCAAATCCTCCCCAGCTCCTCTGCAGGCTGCCTCCTGGCCAAGTCTCAATCTCAGCGGGAGTGGCGGGAACTGCCGCTTCCCTCCTGCGCGCCCGGAACCGTTTGTGTGGGCACAGCCCCTTCCCAGGACCACACCAGGCGTGCCCACGCCCTCCCCTGGCGCCGGACACTCACCCGCGTGGCGGTCCGTGAGGACACTATCGGAACCAGCGGCGGTTCGCTGCCTCAGGAGACCCGGACATAGAGGGTGTGAGCTCAAGCAGCGCCTCGGGCTGTGGACAGTCAGAGCTGAGCGCTGTGGCCCCTCCCCCGTGTGCCTGGTTTCCCCTGGGTCGGGGTTCGCCTGCCGGGGTTAGGCGTGGCACCGCCTGCCTGGCCGCGATAACCGCCCTGCGACCCCGCTGAGAGCGCACACATGTCCCGCGGCGCTGAGCTGCCTGCTGGACGGGAACCGCCCTCCTACGGGACTAAGGTCACCGAGACGACTATGCCGGGACACGCAGGGACAAACCAAATGGGGATGGTACGAAATGGAGCCGAGTCATTAACTCCGAGAATCACCTGGCGCTCATCGGGCTGATACCTCGTCTGATCTGGATGGGCTTGATCGCCGCCAGCGGCTGGAGCGCCGAAGCACCGGGGACGCAGACCCACGGGTTGGCCAGCCACAAGCGCTCCTGCTCCTCACCCCCAGAGCAAGTAAGTGGGTGGTTTCTGGTGAATGGGCTTCTAAGAAAGTGGATGCTTGCGCCCCAGGGCCTAAAAAAATCAGGGACTGAATCTAACCCAGTTAGGGAAAGGGGAGAAACTTTGAATGAAAATATTACCATAGTTTAAATATTATTCTTCACACTCCTGTGATTGACGTACTTCTGTGCAATATTCTGATTGTGTGGAAAGGCTGGAAAATGATTGTGTAGGTTTAGGAAACGGGCTGTGAGGTTTTGTGAGTGTAGCTATTCAATAATCTACCTTTCGGGTATATGCGTCTACCCTAGGAAATTAGTACCTGCATGCAGATATTTTCTGGTTTGCATTTACAAACAAAAATCATAATATCACTTAAACTGTTTAAATCAACACTAGGAATAACTATTAATTGTTCACCCAATGCAGGAAAGTTTTAGCCAGGAAGCCTACATTAGAAACTTGACTGTACATAATTTTTTAAAGAATTTTTAAAATACCATACCGCATGCTTTTTAAAAGAACTTTAAGGTATATATTCATGATGCGCCCCAACATTTGGGTAAAATTATTCTTTTGAATTAATTTCTGTCAGTTTCAAGACCTTTAAAGACCCATATAGAAATACATTTTAGTCATACTTCATTTTAAGAAAAAATTAAGGCCATCGTTGTGGCTCCTGCCTGTAATCACAGCACTTTGGGATGCCAAGGTAGGTGGATCACTTGAGGCCAGGAATTCGAGACCAGCTCGGCCAACATGGCGAAACCCTGTCTCTACTAAAAATACAAAAGTTAGCTCGGTGTGGTGGCAAGCCACTTGGGAGGCTGTAGTCATAATCGCAGCTACTCAGGAGGCTCGGGAACAAGAAGCGCTTGAACCTGGGAGGCAGAGGTTACAATGACCCAAAATCCTACCACTGCACTCCAGCCTGAGCCACAGAGTGAGACTCAGTTTCAAAAAAGAAAAAGAAAAAAAAATTAAGATAAAATTTTTTTAAAAATTATACTTTAAGTTCTGGGGTACATGTGCAGATGGCGCAGGATTGTTACATAGGTATACACATGCCATGGTGGCTTGCTGCATCCATCCCCCTGTCATCTACATTATATATTATAAAGTTTTCAGACCTGGCCTTTAATGATTGCGAAAACTGAAAAGTCTCCAAAGAATAAATTTTATTTTAATTTTCTTTTTAGCTCACCCAGACAAGTGAAAAGAATAAAATTTTATGATACCAGAAAAAGTGAAAACATTTCCACCAAGATCTGAAGGCACTAAGGAGGAGACCTAATAAAAATGGAGAAAACACACATGAAATTGATATGAAGCACATTTTTAAAAATGAGTGCTAAGTTGAACATAGCATTCTGTAATTATGTAAAATAAAAACAAACCAAAACCCTAAACATAGAGGTCAGGCACGATGGCTTACACCTATAATCCTAGCACTTTGGGAGGCCAAGGTGGGTGGATCACCTGAGGTCAGGAGTTCGAGACCAGCCTGGCCAACATGGTGAAATCCCGTCTCAATTAAAAATACAGAAATTAGCCAGGCATGATGGTGCATGCCTGTAATCCCAGCTATCCTAGAGGCTGAGGCAGGAGAATCGTTGGAACCAGGGTGGCAGAGGCTACAGTGAGCCAAGTTCACGCCACTGCACTCTGGCCTGGGCAACAAAGCAAGACTCCATCTCACAAAAAAAAAAAAAAAGAAAGAAAGAAAAGAAAATTGCGGGGCAAGGAGTGGTAACTAACCCCTGTAATCCCAACACTTTGGGAGGCAGAGGCCACCTGCATTCCTTGGCCCTTTTCTCCATCTTCAAAGCCAGCAGCATAGCAGCCCTGTGACCCTGCTTCTGTCATCACATCTTTGATTTTCCTCTGCCTCCCTCTTCCACCTTTAAGGACCCTTGGTATTACAATGGGCCCACCGGATAAGCCAGGATAATCTTCCTATTTTAAAGTCATTTGATTAACAATCTTCATTTCATCTGAAACCTTTAATTCTCCTTTGCTAAGTAACCTATCATTCACATTCTAGGGAATAAGACATGGACACATTTGAGAGGCCATTTCTTCTGCTCACCACTAGGCCACAGGAAATGAAAGCGGATGCTAATGGAGGAACCCACTGTCACCCACTGAGTTGGTATGAAGAATATTTTAACTGAAACATTTAAGATACAGCAGATACAGAAAGAAGCCTTTCTGGAGCGTCCCTTCATTTGACTAAAGGCAGAGCTTTCAGAGAGTGAAGCTGCCATAAATTCCCTCTTGGGGAGCTGCACTGCCAGTAAGGAGACTTCACTGCCAGGAAGAAAGCTCCACTGCCAGGAAAGAGACCACTTGCACCAGAATGACAAATTGCATAACCGAACATAATCACAAATTGTCATATCTTCATTTGTTTCCCTAAAATCCCATTTGTCTTTCCATAAAAGCATATTTGTTTTCCCATAGATCCCTTTCTCTCCTCCTCCCTTTTCCCATATTGTTGGCATATAAACTCTCATCTCTAACTGTACAGAGAGCCTCTTCAGCTGAATAAGTGTAAATAAACTTCGTATGTTCTGTTAATCCATCTATTGCCAATTAATTTACTGGCCCCCAAGCACTGGACCTAAGTTGGCAGAAGAAGAGTTTCCTCCCAACACTAATATGAGACAGAAACTGCACAGCAACGCCAAGGCCCCTATGGTGGGACTCTATAAACAGTGGTTTGAAAGCTGCAAATGGGCATGGCTTTCTCATTCACAAATATGTGAAGGTAAAGGGTTAAATTCTAGGGTATGGTTTTGCTGGGTGGGTAAGGCAATAGAAAGATGAAGCAAAGGAGTTGTGTAAGTGAAGTGATTCATCATCATAGGAAAGTGAAGTACATGGAGGGGTCACATGGAGATGGCAAGAGCTGAAACAGGAAGATCAGGTCACTGAGTGGGATACTGGCATTTAATATTCACATCCCAGGTTTTGATAAGGCCCCACGGTTTAAACACGAGAGTGGGTTATGGAAGTGGAAGGGAAGCATATTTGTTTTAAATTGCTTGAGTAACAAATTACCATCAAGTTAGTGTCTTAAAACAATACCCATGTATTATCTCCCAGTTATGGAGGTCAGAAGTCTAGATTAGGTTAGGCTCTGCTCAAGGTATCAATAGGCCAAGTAAAAGTGTCAGCCAGCTGAACTCTTAGCTGAAGGCTCTTTACTAAAGAACCAAGCAGAGTCAGGTTGTTGGCAGAATCCATTTCCTTTTGGTTACAGGACTGAGTTTCCTGTGTCCTTGCTGAATGTCAACCAGGGGCACACTCAGCTCCTCCAGACTGCCTGCATTTTCTTCCCAGGTGGCCCCTCCACTTTCAAAACAGTTTGGGTCCTTCTCAAACTTTGAATCCAACTGTGCCTTCTGCTTTTTCTTCTTTTTTTTTTTTTTTTTTTGAGATGGAGTCTCACTTTGTTGCCCAGGCTGGAGTGCAGTGGTGCAATCTCAGCTCATTGCAAGCTTCACCTCCCAGGCTCAAGTGATTCTCCCACCTCAGCCTCTTGAGTAGCTGGGACTACAGACGTGCGCCACCATGCCTGGCTAATTTTTGTATTTTTCATAGAGATGGGGTTTCACCATATTTGCCAGGCTGGTCTTGAACTTGTGACCTCAGGTGATCCACCCACTTCAGCCTCCCAAAGTGCTGGGATTATAGGTGTGAGCCACCATGCCCAGCCTCCTTCTGCGTTTTAAAAGGCTTATGTGATAAAATAAGGGCCACCTTTACAATCTCAATATTTTAGAGTCAACTGACTTAGGACTTTAGTTACAACTTCAAATCATTCAGATCAGAACCTAGATTACTGTTTGATAAGGTATCCAGGAAATGAACTGGAATCGGGGTTAGGGAAGAGGCAGATCTTTAGAATTCTGTGTCCTGGAGGTGGAGTTGAGATGAGAGAGCACAGAAGCTAGGGTAATGGAATGATCATCAAAATAAGCACAGAAGTTACCAAGATAGTAATAATCCGAGATTATTATTATTATGTCAGAAAGCAGGTGTCAAAATCTTTTAGACATGGAAAGTGAACAGAAGATGAGTATATGATGGCATTTACACAGAGAGAGACAGCATGGGGGAGGGGGCGGGGGATTGGGGTAGTAAGAGCCCAGATGCTGGAGCCAGAACACCTTGGTTAATATCATTTGCTTTATACAGCAGACAAGACACCAATTAAAAATTAACTCATTTGGTTATAAAGTTCATTTGGGGGCAGGCACAGTGGCTCACGCCTGTAATCCCAGTACTTTGGGAGGCCAAGGCAGGTGGATCACGAGGTCAGGAGATCGAGACCAGCCTAGCCAACATGGTGAAACCCTGTCTCTACTAAAAATACAAAACACAGCTGGGCATGGTAGCATGCACCTGTAGTCCTAGCTACTTAGGAGGCTGAGGCAGGAGTATTCCTTGAACCTGAGAGGCGGAGGTTGCAGCGAGCCAAGATCATGCCGCTGCACTCCTGCCTGGTGACAGAGCAAGACTCCATCTCAAAACAACAACAACAACAACAACAACAACAACAATTTCATTTGGTTATAAAGTTTATTTAGTTATAAAGCTCACTCCTAAAAATTAGACTGCAGTGAACAAAAATGTAGGTGTTGATAGTTAACCTGCTGAGTCAGATAGTACAGTGTATAACAGTTGTCTCTGCAAATTAGTTTGAAAGGTTAAATGCTGAGTTCACCAAACTACATTTCAGTGCCTATAAAAGTCTTCTGTTTAAACTTTGGAGGATACTATAACATACACAACAAAAAAGTACAGAAAATCTAAGTGGATAGCTTGATATGTATTTACAAAGTGAACACACCGGTATATCTGTCACCCAGATTAAAAAAAAAAAAGAGTGCTAACAACGCCACAGAAGCCTCCTTCAAGCTCCATCCCTTCCAAAGGTAACAACTATTCTGAGTTCTATCATTATATATTAGTTGTGTCTGTTTAAAACTGTATATAAATAAAGTAGTTATATCTTTTTTTTTTTTTTTTTTTTTTTTGAGACAGAGTCTCACTCTGTCACCCAGGCCAGAGTGCAGTAGCACAGTCTCAGTTCACTGTAGCCATGGCCTCCTGAGTACAAGCAATTCTCCTGCCTCAGCCTCCTGAGTAGCTGGGATTACAAGTGTGCACCACCAAGCCTGGCTAAGTTTGCATTTTCAATAGAGATGGGGTTTCACCATGTTGACCAGGCTGGTCTAGAACGCCTGAGCTCAAGTGAGCTGCCCACCTCGGCCTCCCAAAGTGCTGGGATTACAGGCATGAGCCATCATCCCCGACCAAGCAAGTAGTTACCCTTTTGAGACTGGCTTCTTTTCTTGAATATTATCTGCATGAAATTCATATATTTTGCACGTGATGTCATAAAGGCTTATTCACTCTTTTTATTGGATTTCACTGTATGAATACAGTGTCATTTATCTATCTACTCTTGATGGGCCTTTGGGTCCTTTCCAGTTTTGCAATACGCCCTAGAGTGTTTGGTTAGAAAACAGTTCTAATTCCACAAGTAGGCTAAATAGAGGCCCAAAATGTGAAACCATGCTCTCCCTTTGATTATGCTCCAAACAGCACAAACAAAACAGAAAATAGCAAGAGGATCAATATTGTACAAGAAAGTTAATAAGTAAATGATGGTTCCATTTCTCCCTCAAGCAGATGTTACCCAACCCCTCATTAAGCAATGTTTTATTAAGGGCTCCCTTACATTAGGTCCCATGATTGGCATTGAAGAGAAGCAAGACACAGGTCCAGGCACGGTGGCTCATGCCTGTAATCCCAGCACTTTGGGAGGCCGAGGTGGGTGGATCACCTGAGGTCAGGAGTTCAAGACCAGCCTGGCCAACATGGCAAAACCCTGTCTCTACTAAAAATACAAAAATTAGCTGGCCATGGTGGCACACACCTGTAATTCCAGCTACTTGGGAAGCTGATGCAGAAGAATCGCTTGAACCTGGGAGGCAGAGGTTGCAGTGAGCTGAGATCATACCACTGCACTTCAGCCTGAGTAGCAGAGTGAGACTCTGTCCGCCCCCACACAAAAAAAGGTGCGTTTTAAAACCTTTTTCTTTCCACCTTTCTTGCCAGTCTCAAGATGCAGCTTTGAGAGGAACCACAGATATGTTTCTGTTGTCTTGAAATATGCCTTAGAATATGCTTTAACACTCTATTCCCTTCCCCTTCCCACCTTATGCTTCCATGCCTAATGCACATTTATTTACCTGGATGCTTGTTAAGCTCACACCATACTCAGTTATCTGGTCATATATTTCCTTAGAGGCTTCAGGGACCTAATCCTACACAAAACAGGTACTTCTGGGATTCTCTCCCCAGCAGGAGATTATTTACAGGCCAGAGTTCACTCCCAGCTAGATACCGACTGCAAGACTAACTGGGATTGATTTGTAACTTGGCTGAACCAAGATGCTGGCTCCTTCACCAGATGGAACAATAATTCAGAATCAGCCACTGGGGCAAGCCACACTACCTGGCACCTGCTAGCCACCTTGCCTCTCCTGCATTCAAAGCCCCTCGTCTGAAACCCCTGCCCTCTCTCCAGAAATTGGAAAGTGGAAATTTTGGGAAAGTATTCTAACCACTTTCCCCCTTGCTGGCAATGGATAATAAAATTCACTCTTTATCATACCTTGCTCTTGTTATGTTGTCTTCGTTCCACAGGCAGCGGGCGATTGGCTCCTCTTTCAATCATAAACGTAATGTTTTAGAAAGGTTCATCTGATCAACCTAAATGCCCATAATTAGCAGATGGGATAAAATGCACTGGTGTATATGTAAACACCATGAGTGTGTAAGACATATCCACCATGAAATACTATACAACCATAAAAAAGAACGAGATCATGTCTTGCAGGAACATAGACAGAGCTGGAGACTATTATCCTTAGTAAAGTATCACAGGAACAGCAAACCAAACATCACATGTTCTCACTTATAAGTGGGAACTAAATGATGAGAACTTGTGTGCACAAAGAAGGAAACAACAGACACTGGGGCCTACATGAGGGTGGAGGTTGGGAAAAGGGAGAGAAATGCAGAAGAAATAACATGAGTACTAGGCTTAATACCTGGCTGATGAAATAACCTGTACCACAAGCCCTTGTGACACAAGTTTACCTATACAACAAACCTTCACATGTACCCTTGAACCTAAAGTAGAAGTTAAAAAAAAAGATTAATCTATTTCTGTATAGAATGGATGGGGGATGTGGGAAGGCAGAGATCAGTCTGGAAATTTTTAAAAAAATAATTGAACTAAACAGATGACTTAAACTGAGGAAAGGGGCATCAAAGAAACATTGTAAATGAAGAATTTACAGAAGCTGGTGACTGATAGAACATTGAAGGTAAAAGACAAAGAAGCTAGTGCTGACTTCAAGGTCTGAAATTCTTGGGGTTACATAAATGGAAATTATGAGGTATAGGAAAGTGTATCTTACACCTCAGTGTATTTCCATATATTACCTAGTTCAGTGCCTTGAACACAAGTGATATGCAATAAACACTTGTTTTCTGAATAATAAAAGTGAGCTTATCTTATGTGATTCAGGACCCTATTTACCCTCACCTGAATGACATACTGACCTTTCATATAATCCGTCTCTGACTACAATAACATTTTATTGCCTATAGAGATAAGATTTTATTTGTGGGAGCAACTAAGGTTAAAGCACAATCAGCATTAAATAAACTTGTGATTCATTGTTCAGTGACTTGGAATTTTTTCACATCTGGCTGACATCCTTAATATATCATGTCAACATCTCACCTAGAACTACATTTTAGTCTTCCCTATGTCATCATAATATTAGACCAAGAAACACATTATACTATATGTAACAAAGCCATCAGCCAATCTATTTTTTTAATTCTTAATTTTAATTTTTGTGTGTACACAGTAGGTATATATATTTATGTATACATGAGATAATGTATAGTTATCACATCATGTAAAATGGGGTATCTGTCTCCTCAAGATTTTGTTCTTTGTGTTACGACAATCCAGTTATAATCATTTCATTATTGTATAATTAAATTATTATTGGCTGCGCAAGATGGCTCACACTTGCAATCCCAGCACTTTGGAAGGCCAAGGCGGGTAGATCACCTGAGGTCAGGAGTGTGAGACCAGCCTGACCAACATGGTGAAACCCTGTCTCTACTAAAAATACAAAAAATTAGCCAGGCGTGGTGGCAGGCACCTATAATCCCAGCTACTCGGGAGGCTGAGGCCTGAAAATCACTTGAGCCTGGAAGGTGGAGGTTGCAGTGAGCCAAGATGGCGCCACTGCACTCCAGCCTGGGGAATAGAGCAAGACTCTGTCTCAAAAAAAAAAAAAAATATTATTGACTATAGTAATCCTGTTGTTCTATCAAATACTAGGTCTTATTCATTCTATTTTTTTTGTACCCATTAACCATCCCCACCTCCTTCTCACCTACCAGTACGCTTCCCAGACTCTGGTAACCATCTTCCTACTCTCTATCTCCATTTCAATTGTTTTGATTTTTAGATTCCACAAATGAGTGAGAACATGCAATGTTTGCCTTTCTCTGCCTGGCTTATTTCACATAGCATAATGACTTCCAGTTCCATCCAAGTTGTTGCAAATAACAGGATCTCATTCTTTTATATGGCTATATAGTACTCCATTATGTATATGTACCACATTTTGTTTATCCATTCATCTGTTAACAAACATTTAGGTTGCTTCCAAATTTTGTCTATTGTGAATCATGCTGCAACAAACATGGGGATGCAGATATCCCTTTGATATAATGATTTCCTTTCTTTGGGGTATATACCAACCAGCAGGATTGCTGGGTCATATGATAGCTCTACTTTTAGTGTGTTGAGGAGCCTCAAAAATGTTCTCCATAGTGGTTGTACTAATTTACATTCTCACCAACAGTATATAGAATTCACTTTTCTCCACATCCTTGCCAGCATTTGTTGTTATCTGTCTTTCAGATAAAAGCCATTTTAACTGAGGTGAGAGGATATTTTATTGTAGTTTTGATTTGCATATCTCTCATGATCAATGATGTTGAGCACCTTTTCATATGCCTATTGGCCATTTGTGTGTTCTGTTTTGAGAAATGCCTTTTTAAACCTTTTGTCCATTTTAAAATCAGATCATTCGATTTTTTTTCCTATAGAGTTGTTTGAGCTCCACATATATTCTGGATAGTAATCCCTTGTCAAATGGGTAGTTTGCAAATATTTTTTCCCTCTCTGTGGGTTGTCTCTTTCCACTGTTGTTTCGTTTACTGTGCAGAAGCTTTGTAACTTGACGTGATTCCATTTGTCCATTTTTGCTTTCATTGCCAGTGCTCATGGGGTATCACTCAGGAAATTTTTGCTAAGACCAATCTCACAGAGAGTTTCCCCAGTGTTTTCTTAAAGTAGTTTCATAATTTGAGGTCTTAGAGTTAACTTAGATTTTTTAATCTGTTTTGATTTGAACTTTGTACGTGGCAAGAAATAGGGGTCCAGTTTCATTTTTCTGCATATGTATATCCAGTTTTCCCAGCACCATTTGTTGAAGAGGTGGTCTTTTCCCCAGCGTATGTTCTTGGCACCTTTGTCAAAAGTGAGTTCACTGTAGGTGTGTGGATTTGCTCCTGGATTCTCCATAGTGTTCGATTTGTCTGTATGTCTGTATTTATCCCACTACCATTCTATTGGTTACTATAGCTCTCTGGTAAAAGCAGATGTCAGGTAATGTCGTGTCCTCAAGTTTTGCTCTTTTTGCTGAGGATAGTTTTGGCTATTCTGGGTCTTTTGTGATTCCATATAAATTTTAGGATTGTTTTTTCTACTCTAATGAAGAATGTCATTGACATTTTGATAGAGATTGAATTGAATCTGTAAATTATTTGGGGTACTATGAACATTTTAATAATATTGATTTTTCTAATCTATGAACATGAACTATCTTTCCATTTTTTGGTGTCTTCTTCAATTTCTTTCATCAGTATTTTATGATGTGAATTCCTAGGTATTTAATTTTATTTGTCACTATTGTAAGTAGGATTTCATTTTCAGATTGTTTACTGTTAGTACATAGAAGTACTGATATTTGTATGTTGATTCTTATCCTGCAACTTTATTGAATTTGTTTATCAGTTCTAATAATTCTTTGGTGGAGTCCTTAGCTTTTTCCAAATATAAGATCATCACAGCTGCACACAAGGATAATTTGACTTATTTCCAATTTGTATGGCCTTTATTCCTTTGTCTTGGCTTATTGCTCTAGCTAGGACTTTCGGTACTATGTTGAATAACAGTGGTGAAAGTGGACAGCCTTGTTGTGTTCCAGATCTTGGAGGAAAGGCTTTCAGTTTCTCCCCCTTCCATATGCTACCAGCTGTGGCTCTGTCATAATGACTCTCATTATATTTATATATATTATATTCCTTCCATACCCAGGTTTGAAAAAAGGTTTTTGTCATGAAGGGATGTTGAAAGTGATCAAATGCTTTTCCAGTATCAATTAAAATGATCATATGGTTTTCTTCTTCATTCTGTTGGCATGATGTATCCCAATGATTGACTTGCATATGTTGAACCATTCTTGCATCCCTAGGATAAATCCCACTTGGTGATGATGAATGATCTCTTTAATGTATTGTTAAATTCAGTTTGCTAATATTTTGTTAAGGATTTTGCATCAATATTTATCTGAGATATTTCCCTGTAGTTTTCTATTTTTGGTGTGTCTTTGATTATGGTATCAGGATAATACTGGCCTCATAGAATGAGTTTGGAAGTATTCCCTATTTTTGGAAATAATTTGAGTAGGATTGGTATTAGGTCTTTAAATGTTTGATAGAATTCAGCAATGAAGCCATCAGATCTAGGCTTTTCTTCACTGGAGTTTTTTTTTATTATGGCTTCCATCTCATTACTTGCTATTGGTCTGTTTGGGTTTTAGATTACTTCATGGTTCAATCTGAGTAGGTTGTATGAGTCTAGGAATTTGTCCATTTCTTCTAGATATTACAATTCATTGGGATATGGTTAGTCAGAGTAGCCACTAATGGTCCTTTGAATTTTTGTGGTATTGGTTGTAATGTCTCCTTTCTCATCTCTGATTGTATCTATTTGGATCTTCTCTCTTTTTTTGTTAGCTAGTCTAGCTAAAAATTTGTCAATTTTGTTTCATTTTTTAAAAGTTCACCTTTTAGTTTTATTTAACCTTTTTGTATTGTGTTTCATTTCCATTTTACTTATTTCTACTCTGATCTTTATTATTGCTTTTATCTACTTTATCTACTTTTATCTACTTTATTATTGCTATTATCTACTGATTTGGGGTTTGGCTTGCTCTGCCTTTTCTAGTAGGAAGATACATCATTTGGCTGTTTATTTGAACTTTTTGCTCTTTGTTGATGTAGGTACTTACAGCTATAAACTTCCCACTTAGTATTGCTTTTGTTGTATCTTACAGGTTTTGGCATGTTGGATTTCCATCATAATTTGTGTCAAGAAATTGTTTAATTTCCTTCTAAGTTTCTTCATTGACCCACTCGTCATTCAGGAGCATCTTGTCTAATTTCCATGTATTTGTATAGTTTCCAAAATTCCTCTTGCTATTGATTTCTAGTTTTATTGCACTGTGGTCAGAGAAGATGCTTGATATAATTTTAATTTTTTTACTGTTTTAAGACTTGTTTTATAAGATAACATATGATCTGATAGGAAGATCCAAGATGGCTGAATAGGAACAGCTCTGGATTACAGTTCCCAGCAAAAATGCAGAGGGTGAGTGATCACTGCATTTCCAAATGATTGTTACAGCTCACAGACCAGGTCCGATTCCCTGGTAGAAAAGCAACATGAGTCTCCAGCACAGCTGTTTCAGCCGTCGCAGTGGGTCTCCGCACAAAAAGTCACACAAATCTGGGCACCATTTCAACTGGCGCCTGGAACACCTGGGAGACAGAGTCACCAATTCAACTGAAAAAAAGGGGGCTGAAACAGGGAGCCAGGTGATCTGGCTCAGCCAGTCCCACCCCCACAAAGACCAGTAATCTGAAATGCTCTGGACTGAGTTTCACAGCAAGCACAGCTGGACCCGGGACAGTCCAGCTCTGTGGGAGGAAGGGCATCCGACATTACCGAGGCAGTCCACCACTACCGAGGCAGTCCGCCACTACCGAGGCAGTCTACCATTACTGAGGTAGTCAGTCATTACCGAGGCAGTCTGCCATTATGGAGACAGTCCGCCATTACTGAGGCAGTCTGCCATTACTGAGGCCGACTGCCATTACCGAGGCAGTTCTAGCTATACCTCTATAACCAAAACTGCAAGGAAGTTCACACAGCAGCTGGGCAGAGTCCATGGCAGCTCAGCAATGCCTCTGCTGGCAGACTGTGACTAGGCTACCTCCTCACTGGGCAGGGCATCCCTGAAAAAAGGTGAAGCTCATCAGGAACTTATAAATAAATCCCCACCTTCCCGGAACACGGCACCTGGAAAAAAAGGCATTTATGATTTCCACTGCAGCAGACTTAAACATACCTGCCCAGCAGTTCTGAATGGAACAACGGAGCTCACAGCTCAGCACTTGACCTCCTATAAGGGACAGACTGTCTCCTCAAGCAGTACCCCAACCCACATATATCCAAAGAGACACCTCCTAAAGGAGAGTTCAGGCTAGCATCTGGAGGGTATCCTTCTGGGACAAAGATAATAGAATAAGAAACTGGCAGCAACCCTTACTGCTCTGCAGCTGCTGCAGGCGATCCCCAGGCAAGCAGGGTCTGGAGTGGACCTCCAGCAGTACTACAGTAGAGGTGGCTGACTGTTAGAAGGAAAACTAAAAAACAGGAAGAAATAACTTCAACATCACTCAGAGATTCCATCTGAATGTCACCAATGACAAAGACCACAGGTAGATAAACCCACAAAGATGGGAAGAAACCAGTGCAGTGCAAAAAGGATGAAAACATCCAAAATCAGGACACCTCTCCTCCTCCAGGGGATCATAACTCCTCACCAGCAAGGGAACAAGGCTGGATGGAGAATGAGTCCGATGAATTGACAGAAACAGGCTTCAGAGGGTGGGTAATAACAAACTTCACTGAGCTAACCCAATGC
Source organism: Sapajus apella (assembly GCF_009761245.1). Classification (NCBI taxonomy): domain Eukaryota; kingdom Metazoa; phylum Chordata; class Mammalia; order Primates; family Cebidae; genus Sapajus; species Sapajus apella. The sequence goes on along the minus strand of NW_022436985.1, from coordinate 9,732,319 downwards.
AAAGAAACTAAGAACCTTGAAAAAAGGCTTGATGAAAAGCTAATGAGAATAAACAGCCTAGAGAGGAATATAAATTAATTGATGGAGCTGAAAAACACAACATGAGAACTTTGCAAAACATACACAAGTTTCAATAGCCAAATCATCCAAGTGGAAAAAGGGTATCAGATATTGAAGATCAACTCAATGAAATAAAATGAGAAGACAAGATTAGAGAAAAAAAAGAGTAGAAAGAAATGAACAAAGCCTCCAAGAAATATGGGATTATGTGAAAAGACCTAATCCACATTTGATAGGTGTACCTGAATGGGACAGAGAGAATGAATCCAAGCGGGGAAACATTCTTTAGGATATTATCCAGGAGAACTTCCCGAACCTAGCAAAGCAGACCAATATTCAAGTCCAGGAAATACAGAGAACGCCACAAAGATATTCCTCAAGAAGAGCAACCCCAGGGCACATAATTGTCAGATTCACAAGGGTTGAAATGAAGGAGGAAATGCTAAGGGCAGCCAGAGAGAAAGGTCAGATTACCCAAAAAGGGAAGCCCATCAGACTCACAGCAGATCTCTCAGCAAAAACCCTACAAGCCAGAAAAGTGTAGGGGCCAATATTCAACATCCTTAGAGAAAAGAACTTTCAACCTAGAATTTCATAACCAGCCAAACTAAGCTTCATAAGCAAAGGAGAAATAAAATCCTTTACGAACAAGCAATTGCTCAGAGATTTCATCACTACCAGGCCTGCCTTACAAGAGCTCCTGAAAGAAGTGATAAACATAGAAAGGAACAACCAGTACCAGCCACTCCAAAAATGTACCAAATGGTAAAGAGCATTAACACGATGAAGAAACTGTGTCAACTAATTGGCAAAACAACCAGCTAGCATCAAAATGGCAGCATCAAATTCACACATAACAATATTAACCTTAAATGTAAATGGGAGAAATGCCCCAGTCAAAAGACATGGACTGGCAAATTGGATAAAAAGTCAAAACCCATCAGTGTGTTTTGTCTAGGAAACCCATTTCACACGCAAGGATACACATAGGCTCAAAATAAAGGGATGGAATAAGATTTACCAAGCAAATGGACAGCAAAAAAAAAAGAGGAGTTGCAATCCTAGTATCTGATAAAATAGACTTTAAACCAATAAAGATCAAGAGACAAAGAAGGGCATTACATAATAGTAAAAGGATCAATGCACCAAGAAGAGCTAACAATCCTAAATATATATGCACCCAATACAGGAGCACCCAGATACATAAAGCAAGTTCTTAATGACCTACAAAGAGACTTAGACTCCCACACAATAATAGTGGGAGACTTTAACACTCCACTGTCAATATTAGACAGATCAATGAGACAGAAAATTAACAAGGATATCCAGGTCATGAATTCAGATCTGGACCAAGCAAACCTAATAGACATTTACAGAACTCTCCACCCCAAATCCATAGAATATACATTCTTCTCAGCACCACATCACAGCTACTCTAAAATTGATGAGATAATTGGAAGTAAATCACTCCTCCGCAAATGCAAAAGAATGGAAATCATAACAAACACTCTCTCAGACCACAGTGCAATCAAATTAGAACTCAGAATTCAGAAACTAACTCAGAACCACACAACTTCATGGAAACTGAAAAACTGGCTCTTGAATGTTGACTGGATAAATGATTAAATGAAGGCAGAAATAAAGATGTTCTTTGAAACCAACAAGAATGAAGACACAACATACCAGAACCTCTGGGACACATTTAAAGTAGTGTTTAGAGGAAAATTTATAGCAATAAATACCCACATGAGAAGCAAGGAAATATATAAAATTTATACCCTATCATCAAAATTCAAAGAGCTAGAGGAACAAGATCAAAAACACTCAAAAGCTGGCAGAAGACAAGAAATAACTAAGAAAAGAACAGAACTGAAGGAGATAGAGATGCAAAAAATACCCTTCAAAAAATCAATAAATCCAGGAGCTGGTTTTTTGCAAAGATCAACAAAATAGATCGCTAGCCAGATTAATAAAAAAGAAAGGAGAGAATAATCAAATAGATGCAATAAAAAATGATAAAAGGGATATCACCACAGATTCCACAGAAATACAAACCACCATCAGAGATTACTACAAACAACTCTATGCACATAAACCAGTAAACCTGGAAGAAATGGATAAATTCCTGGACACTTGCATCCTCCCAAGACTAAACCAGGAGGAAGTCAAAACCCTGAATAGACCAATAACAAGGGCTGAAGTAGAGGCAGCAATTAATAGGCTACCAACCAAAAAAAGCCCAGGTCCAGATGGGTTCAAAGCTGAATTCTACCAGATATACAAAGAGGAGCTGGTACCAGTCCTTCTGAAATGATTCCAAAAAATCCAAAAAGAGGGAATCCTTCCCAAATCATTTTATGAGACCAACATCATCCTGCTGCCAAAACCTGGCAGAGACTCAACAAAAAAAAAGGAAACTTCAGGCCAATATCCATGATGAACATAGATGCAAAAGTCTTCAATAAAATACTGGCAAACCGATTGTAACAGCACATCAAAAAGCTTTTCTATCACGATCAAGTAGTCCTCATCCCAGGGATGCAAGGCTGGTTTAACATATGCAAGTCTATAAATGTAATTCACCACATAAACAGAACCAAAGACAAAAACCACATGATTATCTCAATAGATGAGGAGAAAGCCTTCAACAAAATTCAACACCCCTTTACACTAAAAACTCTCAATAAATTAGGTATCGACAGAACGTATCTCAAAATAACAAAAGCTATTTACAACAAACCAACAGCCAATATCATACTGAATGGGCAAAAACTGGAAGCATTCCCTTTGAGATCTGGCACTAGACAAGGATGCCCTCTCTCACCCCTCCTATTCAATATAGTATTGGAATTTCTAGCCAAAGCAATCAGGCAAGAAAAAGAAATAAAGAGTATTCAATTAGGAAAAGAGGAAGTCAAATTGCCTCTATTTGCAGATGACATGATTGTATATTTAGAAGACCCCATCATCTCAGCCCAAAATCTCCTGAAACTGATAAGCAACTTCAGCAAAGTCTCAAGATACAAAATCAATGTGCAAAAATCACAAGCATTCCTATACACCAATAACAGACTTAAAGAGGGCCAAATCAAGAAGGAACTGGCATTCACAATTGCTACAAAGAGAATAAAATACCTAGGAATACAACTAACAAAGGATGTAAAGGACTCTTCAAGGAGAACTACAAACCACTACTCAATGAAATAAGAAAGGACACAAACAGATGGAAAAACATTCCATGCTCATGGTTAGGAAGAATCAATATTGTGAAAATGGCCATACTGCCCAAAGTAATTTATAGATTCAATGCTATCCCCATCAAGCTACTTATGACCCTCTTTACAGAACTGGAAAAAACCACCTTAAACTTCATATGAAACCAAAAGAGAGCCCACATAGCCAAGTCAATTCTAAGCAAAAAGAGCAAGGCTGGAGGCATCATGCTACCTGACTTCAAACTATACTACAAGGCTACCATAATCAAAACAGCATGGTACTATTACCAAAACAGATATAGACCAATGGAACAGAACAGAGGCCTCAGAGGCAGTGCCACACATCTACAACCATCTGATCTTTGACAAACCTGACAAAAACAAGCAATGGGGAAAGGATTCCCTGTTTAATAAATGGTATTGGGAAAACTGGCGGGCCATGTACAGAAAGCAGAAACTGGACTCCTTCCTGACACCTTACACTAAAATTAACTCCAGATGGATTAAAGACTTAAATGTAAGACCTAACACCATAAAAACCCTAGAAGAAAATCTAGGCAAAACCATTTAGGACATAGGCATAGGCAAGGACATCATGACTAAGACACCAAAAGCATTGGCAACAAAAGCCAGAATAGATAAATGGAACCCAATTAAACTCCAGAGCTTCTGCACAGCAAAAGAAACAATCATTAGAGTGAACCAGCAACCAACAGAATAGGAAAAAGTTTTTGCAATCTACCCATCTGACAAAGGACTTATATCCAGAATTTACAAAGAACTAAAACAAATTTTCAAGAAAAAAAAACCCATTCCAAAGTGGGTGAAGGATATGAACAGACACTTTTCAAAAGAAGACATATGTGAGGCACACAAACATGAAAAAATGGTCATCATCACTGGTCATCAGAGAAATGCAAATCAAAACTACATTGAGATACCATCTCACACCAGTCAGAATAGCGATAATTAAAAATCTGGAGACAACAGAAGCTGTAGAGGATGTGGAGAAATAGCAACACTTTTACACTGTTGGTGGGAGTAAATTATTGTGGAAGACAGTGTGGCAATTCCTCAAGGACCTAGAAATAGAAATACCATTTGACCTGGCAATCCCATTTGTAATTGAAGGATTATAAATCATTCTATTATAAAGCCACATGCACATGTATGTTCATTGCAGCACTGTTTACAATAGCAAAGACTTGGAACCAACCCAAATGCCCATTGATGATAGATTGGACAGGGAAAATGTGGCATATATACACCATGGAATACTATGAAACCATAAAAAACAATGAGTTTGTGTCCTTTGTAGGGACATGGATGAACCTGGAAACCATCATTCTCAGCAAACTGATACAAGAACAGAAAATCAAACACCACATGTTCTTACTCATAGGTGGATGTTGAACAATGAGAACACATAGACACAGGGAGGGGAGCATCACACACTGAGGTCTGTTGGTGGGGACTAGGGGAGGGACAGTGGGGGGTAGGGAGTTGGGGAGGGATAACATGGGGAGAAATGCCAGATATAGGTGATGGGGATGGAGGCAGCAAACCACATTGCCATGTATGTATCTATGCAACAATCCTGCATGTTCTTCACATGTACCCCAGAATGTCAAGTGCAATAAAAAAAATATATATATATACTTATATGTGTGTGTATATATATATATATATATATATATATATATATACACACACACGCATACATACATAAAGATAAAATATGATCTATCTTTGAGAATGATGTATGTGCTAAGGAAAAGAATGTGTATTCTGCAGCTGTTGGATGAAACGTTCTGTAAATATCTATTAGGACCATTTGGTGTATACTGCATATTAAGACTGATCTTTGTTGATTTTCTGTCTGAAAGATCTGTCCAAGGCTGAAAGTGGGGTATTTAAATCTCCAGCTATTATTGTACTGGGATCTAGCTCTTTACTTGTAATAATATCTGGGTGCAGTAGTATTGGGTGCATATATATTTTAAATTGTTTCCATACCAAAATCAGATATTTTTAAAATAAAATAGTTGTATCCTTTTGTGAAACTGACCCCTTTATCATTATATACTGAACTTCTTTGTTTCTTCTTAGAGTTTTTGTCTTTAAGTCTATTTTTTCTGTGTTAAGTATCGCTGTTCCTACCTTTTTTTGTTTGTGTGTTTGTTTCCATTGGCCTGGAATATCTTTTTCCATCCCTATTTCAGTTTTTATGTGCTTTTGCATTTGCATTAAATTAGGGGTAATAACCATTGAATACTATGTAAGTAAAATGTGTTTCCTATGGGCAACAGATCACTGGGTCTTGCTTTTTCATATTCATTCTACCACTCTATATCTTTTTATTGGAGAATTTGGTCCATTTACATGCAATGTTACTATTGCTAAGTAAGGACTTAGTCCTGCCATTTTATTATTTATTTTCTTGTTCTTTTGTGGTCTCCTTTCTTTCCTTACAGTCTTCACTTTTCTCTGGTGATATTATTTAATTTGTTGCTTTTAATTTTTCTTGTATTTGTTGTATGTTTTAGGGTTTGGGGTTATTATGAGACTTGCAAATAGTATCTTATAACCCATTATTTTAAGCTGATAACACCTTAATATGGTTTGCATAAAGAAACAAGCAAAAAAAACCTAGTAAGATTCTATGCCTCAACTTCACCCACTTGTTTTTTACCTTTTTATAGTTTCTATTTAAATATTATTGACTTTGTCTTACAAAGTTGTTGTAGCTATTCTTTTTTATTGGTTCATCATTTAGTCTTTCTACTTCAGATAAGAGTAGTTTACACACCATGGTACAGTGTTGTAATACTCTTGTGTTTTTCTGTGGACTTACTGTTATCGATGAGTTTTGTACTTTCAGATGCGTTCTGATTGCTGATTAAAGTCCTTTCCATTCTTATTAAAGTACTCCCTTCGCATTTCTTGTAGGACAGGTCTAGGGTTGATGAAATCCCTCAGCTTTGAGTTGTCCCTCACCTTTTGTTTGGGAAAGTATTTGTGTCTCCTTCATGTTTGAAGAATATTTTTGTCAGACATACTATTCCAGACTAAGAGTATTTTTTCCCTTCAGCACTTTAAATACGTCATGTCGGCCAGGCACGGTGGCTCACACCTGTAATCCCAGCACTTTGGGAGGCCAAGCCTGGCTGATGACAAGGTCAAGAGATCGAGACCATCCTGGCCAACATGGTGACACCCCGTCTCTACTAAAAAAAATACAAAAATTAGCTGGGCGTGGTGGCATGCACCTGTAGTCCCAGCTACTCGGGAGGCTGAGGCAGGAGAATTGCTCGAACCTGGGAGGTGGAGGTTGCAGTGAGCCAAGATTGTACCACTGCAGTTCAGCCTGGTGCCTGGTGACAGAGCGAGACTCTGTCTCAAAAAAAAAAAAAAAAAAAATGTCATGTCACTCTCTCCTTGCCTATAAGGTGTCCACAGAAAGTCTGTGCCAGATGTATTGGACTTCCATTATATGTTATTTGCTTTTCTCTTACTGCTTTTAGGGTTTATACCTTACGTTTGACCTTTGGGAATTTGATTATTATTATTACTTTTTTTTTTTTTTTTTTTGAGATGGAGTTTCACTCTTGTTGCCCAGGCTGGAGTGTAAGAATCTTGGCTCACTGCAACCTCCGCCTCCTGGGTTCAAGCAGTTCTCCTGCCTCAGCCTCCCGAGTAGCTGGGATTACAGGTGCTCACCACCTCTCCCAGCTAGTTTTTTGTAGTTTTAGTAGAGTCAGGGTTTCACCATATTGGCCAGGCTGGTCTCAAACTCCTGACCTCAGGTGATCCACCCACCTTGGCCTCCCAAAGTGCTGAGATTACAGGCATGTGCCACTGCGCCCACCCTGTCTCTCTCTCTTTCTCAAAATATCTTATTGTACTGTACTCACCTATATTTAGACCAAGTTTGAGCCACATGTAAGTGAAGTCACAGAATACAAATCTGTGGATAAGGGCGGACTACCGTATACAGTCTGATGTACCTTCTTTCTAATCTTTACATATTTTCTACATCTTTATCTCTCTATAGTTGGATCTTGGGTAATTTCCTCAGACATATCTTCCAGGTCACTACTTTTTTTTGTTTTGAGATGGAGTTTCACTCTTGTTGCCCAGGGTAGAGTGCAATGGTGCGATCTCAGCTCACTGCAACCTCCACCTCCCAGGTTCAAGCAATTCTCCTGCCTCAGCCTCCTGAGTAGCTAGGAATACAGATGTGCATCACTATGCCCAGCAAGTCTTTGTATTTTTAGTAGAGACAGGGTTTCACCAGGTTGACCAGGATGGTCTTGATCTCTTGACCTTGTGATCTGCCCACCTTGGCCTCCCAAAGTGCTGGGATTACAAGTATAAGCCACCATGCCTGGTTGTCACTGCTTCTTTATACAGTTGTATTAACCTCCTCTTTAACCTTCTATCAATTTGATTTCTTAATTTCAATTATCAGGGTTTTAATTTCTATTATTTTTATATTTTAGAGATGGGGTCACTCTCTGTTGACAGGCTAAAGTGCAGTGGCATAATTCATAACTCACTGTAGCTTCAAACTCCTGGATTCTGGGAAGCCTCCCATCTCAGCCTCCAGAGCAGCCGGGACTAGAAGCACATGCCAACATGCCCTGCTAATTTTGTTTTACAATTATTTTGGAGACAGGGTCTCACCACGTTGCCCAGGCTATTCTCAGACTCTTGGCCTCAAGCCATTCTCCTGCCTCAGTCTCCAGAGCAGCTGGGACTACAGGCACACACCACCACACCTAGCTAGGGTTTATATTTCTAAAAGCACTATTTTGTTCTTTTTCAAATTGGCAAATTATTTGATTGTCTCCTGTTGTTCCTCATGTTTTCAATGCCATCTTCATATTTTAAAACATTTCAAGCAGAGTTATTTACTTTAATTCTGATAATCATAATATCCAAAGTCTTTTGTGTTTCTGGTTCTATCATCTATCACTTGCTTTACCTCTTTTTTTTAATTATGAATTGTTTATTGGCTGGCTATCTGTAGGAATTCTTTGAGGATTGAGGAGGATACACTTATCAAGGAAAGTTTGTGTTTGCTTTCAGACATCTGGGAATATTACCCATCCTGACAGCCTTTGAATTATAGATGTGTGGGGCTGGCATGATGGCATGTGCCTGTAATCCCAGCTACTCAGAAGGTCGAGGCAGGAAGCTCACTTGAGGCCAAACGAGTTCCAGGCCATAGTGTGCGATGACTGTGCCTGCAAGTAGCCTCTACACTCCAGCCTGGGCAACATAGCAAGACCACATCTCTAAAATTAAATAAATAAGGCTGGGCATAGTGGCTCATGCCTGTAATCCTAGCACTTTGAAAAGCCGAGGCAGGTGGATCACCTGAGGTCAGGAGTTCCAGACCAGCCTGGCTAACATGGTGAAACTCCGTTCTACTAAAAATACAAAAATTAGCCAGGCATGGTGGCAGGCACCTGTAATCCCAGCTACTTGGGAGGCTGAGGCAGAAGACTTGCTTGAACCTGGGAAGCGGAGGTTGCAGTGAGCCAAGATCATGCCACTATACTCCAGCCTGGGCAGCAAGAGCAAAACTCCATCTCTCAAAATAATAATAATAATAATAATAATTGCCAGGCACGGTGGCTCACACGTGTAATCCCAGCACTTTGGGAGGTGGAGGTGGACGGATCACCTGAGGTCAGGAGTTTGAGACCAGCCTGGCCAACCTGGTGAAACCCTGTCTCTACTAAAAATATAAAAATGAGCTGGGTGCAGTGGCACGTGCCTGTAATCCCAGCTTAATCGGGAGGCTGAGATAGGAGAATCATTTGAACCCAGGAGGCAGAGATTGCAGTGAGCTGAGTTGTGCCTCTGCACGCCAACCTGGGCAAAAGAGCAAGACTCTGTCTTGGAAAAAAAAAAATTTTTTTAATTAATAAGTAATTAAAGTATAGACTTGTGGTTTTTCAGTCATGCAAAGTATGTAGATTCAGATCCCAAACCACTTAAGATCTGGCCACTGGCTACAAATTCTTAGAGGAGGCTTTATTTCTTCTTTTAAGCTTCCATTCATAGCCCAGCCCAAGATGGAAATGTTTTCTCCACTTTTGTAAGATGGGTGTTTCTTCTGGCTTGCCCATCCTGAGCTCCAGGCAGTATACATGAAGATAAGCATTCATTCTGTGTGGACTCAAGGCTTTGTCCCCTGTCTTCTCTGTGTAGTGATACCAACTCAACCACAGTAGGATAAGGTACTAGAGTTGTGAGGCCCTAATTCTTAGATAACATTTCTAGAAATACCCTGGGCCAGAAGGGAAATTGCTGCCTTGAAGCAAAAAACACAGTCTTCGCAGGATTTATCACCTGCTGACTAAGAGCCCTTAGGCCCTTAGTAATCAGCAGCAGTACCCAGGCAGTACTTGCTGTGGGATGGGGTAAGACTCAGAGATTTGCTGGTTTACACTGTGACTCAGCACATTTCTAGCTGTGGTGGCTATGGGGAGGGGCTACTTCTGCTTGAGAAAAGGAGTACTCTCAAGTGTAATGAAGATTTTGTCTTGCAGCTTAGGTACCAGCTGAGCACAGAGAGATAGAGCACCAAATGGGCTCTTGGGGTCCTTGATTCCAGGTCTTGGCTCTTAAACGATATTTTGGGACCTGACCTAAGCCAGAGGGGAGCCTACTGCCTGAAGGGAGAGTCCCAAACCTAGCAGCATTCAACACAAGCTGACTGAAGAGCCCTGGGCAAGGCAGTACTTGCACAGGCCTGGGACAGTTCTGCTTATGGAAATGAGAGGGAATTGCAAAGGACTTGGTCTTATTGCTTGGGTTCCAGCTCAGCCTCAGTGGAATACAGAACCTGGTAGATTCCTGAGGCTTCCAACTGCAGTCCCTGGCTCACAGACATCTATGGACCTGCCCAGGACAGGGGGATCTTGCCGCCCCGAAGGGAATAACACAAGCCTGCTGACTTCAACACCTGCTGATGGTCAAGCCCTAACACCTTGCGTGAACATAGGTGGTAGACAGGCAGTGGTTACCATGGGCCTTGGGCAACACCCAGGGCTATGCTGGCTTTAGGTCTGACCTAGTACAGTCCCAGTGGTGGTGGCCACAGGGGTGCTTGTCTCACTCCTCTCTTAGCTCCAGGTGGCTGAGCACAGAGAGAGAGAATCCATTTGTTTGGGAGAAAGTAAGGGAAGGGAACAAGAGTCTCTGCATGGTGATTCAGAGACGACTTCTGCATCTCGTCCAAGACCACTAAATTTGTATCTCTAAGAGTCTGCAAGAGCCACAGTGTGACAGGGCTTGGGTTGCCCTCTAATGCAGATATGACTACAGTAACAAAAAACTTAGTTTACAACACCCAACTGCCACTGGACACCTGGAAAGTCTTCCCAAGAAGGATAGGTAAAAACAGGCCCAGACTACAAAGACTACAATAAATACCTATTTTCAATGACAAGATACTGAGGAACGTCTGCAAGCATCAAAACCATCCAGGTAAACACGACCTCACCAAATGAAGTAAATAAGGCACCAAGGACCAATTATGGATAGACAGAGAGATGTAACCTTTCTTTCAGACAGAGAATTCAAAATAGCTATTTTCAGGAAATTCAGTGAAATTCAAGATAATACAAAGAAGGAATTTAGAATCCTATTTATAAGAATCAGAGTCCTAAAAATGTAACAAAATGATTGAAATAACTAAAAGGAATCAAACAGAAATTATGGAGTTGAAAAATGCAATTGACATAATGAATAATGCATCAGAGTATTTTAATAGCAGAATTGATCAAGCAGGGAAATAACTAGTGATCTTGAAGATAGGCTATTTGAAAACACACAGGCAGAGAACACATGTACACACAAAGAATAAAAAAGAATGAAGCATGCCTACAAGATCTAGAAAATATACTGAAAGGGGCAAATCTAAGAGTTATTGGCCTTAAAAAAGAGGTAGAGAGAGGGGGGTAGAAATGTATTCAAAGGGATAATGACAAAAAACTTTCCAAAACTAGAGAAAAATATCAATATTCAAATAAAAGAAGGTTATAGGACACCAAGCAGATTTAACACAAATAAGATTACCTCAAGATATTTAATAATAAAACTCCCAAGGTTAAAGCTAAAGAAAGGATTCTAAAAGCAGCAAGAGAAAGGAAATAAGTAACATAATGCAGCTCCAATAAGCCTGGCAACAGACTTTTCAGTGGAAACCTACGTGCCAGGAGAGAGTAACATGACAATTTAAAGTGCTAAAGGGAAAAACCTTGGATCCTATGTCTGGAGAAAATATCCTTCAATTACGGAAAAATAAAGCCTTCCCCAGATAAACAAAAGCTGAGTAATTTCATCAACACTAGTCCTATCCTACAAGAAACAATAAAGGGAGTACTGCAATCTGAAAGAAAAAAATGTTGGCCAGATGCAGTGGCTCATGCCTATAATCCCAGCACATGGGAAGCCAAGGCAAAATTGCATGAGCCCAGGAGTTCAAGACCAGCCTGGAAAATATTGTGAGACCTTGTCTCTACAAAAATTTTAGAAAATCTTTTAAATTTTTTATAGAAATGGTGGTATGTACCTGTAGTAGCAGTAGCTACTCAGGAGGATGAGGTGGGAGGCTCACTTTAGCCCAGAAGGTATAGGTTGCAGTGAGCCGAGATCATGCCACTGCACTCTAGCCTGGCTGACAGAGTGAGACACTGTCTCAAAATAAAAAATTACAGTAAATAAGGAAAAAAATAAAAGAATGTTAATGAGCAATAAGAAATCATCTGAAGGTACAAAGCTCACTGGTAGTAATAAGTATATAGAAAAATAGAATATTATAACAGCAATTGTGAAGTGTAAACTCATATTTTGAGTAGAATGACTAAAACACAAACCAATGAAAATAACTACAACTTTTCAACATAAAAAGTGCAATAAGACACAAATAGAAAAAGTAAAAAGCTAAAAAGTGAGGAGATAAAGTAAGCGTAGCATTTTTACTAGTTTTCTCTTTGTTAGTTTGTTTATGCAATCAGTGTTAAGTTGTCATCAGTTTAAAATAATGAGTTATAAGATATTATTTGAAGCCAAGCATGGTGGCTCATGTATGTAATTCCAGCACTTTTGGAGGCTGAGGCAGAAGGACTGCTTGAGTCCAAGAGTTTAAGATCAGCCTGAGCAACAGAGGAAGACCCCACACCTACAAAAAATAAAAGAAATAGCCTGGGGCTGGGCACAGTGGTGCACACCCGTAATCCAGCACTTTGGGAGGCCAAGGGCGGGCAAATCACCTGAGGTCAAGAGTTCGAGACCAACTTGGCCAACATGGTGAAACTCTGTGTCTACTAAATACAAAAAATTAGCTGGGTATGGTGATGCATGCCTGTAATCTCAGCTACTTGGGAGGCTGAGGCAGGAGAATTGCCTGATCCCAGGAGGCTGAGGTTGCAGTGAGCTGAGATCGCACCATTGCACTCCAGCCTGGGCAACAAGAGTGAAACTCCATCTCAAAAAGAAAAGAAAAGAAATAACCTGGTGTGGTGGTGCATACCTGTGCTATCAGCTAATCTGAAGTTCACTTCAGCCCAGGAGGTTGGAGTTGTAGGTAATTGTGGTTACACCTCTGCACTACAGCCTGAGTAACAGAGTAAGACCCTGAATTAAAATATATATGTTATTTGCAGGCCTTATAGTAGCTCAAATCAAAAAAGATACAACAGATAGACAAAAAATAGAAAGATATTAAAACATACTGCTAGAGAAAATCACTTTCACTTAAAAAAGATAGGAAGATAAGAAAAAAAAAAAACAAAAAACATAAGGCAAATAACAAAATAGCAGGACTAAGTCCTTACTTATCAATAATAACACTGAATATAAATGACCAAATTCCCCAATAAAAAGAGATAGAGTGGTCAAATGGTTTAAAAAAACAAAACTCAATGATCTGTTGACTACAAGAAATACACTTCCCCTATAAAGACGCATATAGATTGAAGATAAATAAATGGAAAAAGATACTACATACCAACAGAAACCTAAAAAGAGAAGAGGTCACTATATGTATGCAAGACAAACAATTAGAAAAGACCATTATACAATGATAAAGGAATCAATTCAGCAAGAGGATATAACAATTGTAAACACATATGTACCCAACACTACAGCACCCAAATATATAAAGCAAATATTATTAGAGCTAAAGAGAGAAATACACTCCAGTACAATAATAGCTGGAGACTTCAACACCCCACTCTCAACATTGGACAGATCTTCCAGACAGAAAATCAACAAAGAAAAATTGAACTTAATCTGCACTTTACACCAAATGAAATTAATAGATATTTACAGAACATTTATCCAACAGCTACAGAATACACATTCTTCTCCTCACCCATGGATCTTTCCCAAGGATAGACCATGTGTTAGGTCACAAAGCAAGTCTTTAAAAATTCAAAAAAAAAAATCCAAATTACATCGACTATCTTCTCCAAACAATGGAATAAAACTAGAAATCAACAACAAGAGGAATTTTGGAAACTATACAAATACATGAAAATTAAACAATGTGCTCCTGAATGACCAGTGGGTCAATGAAGAAAATTTTCTTGAAACAAATGGAAATGGAAATACAACATACCGAAACCTATGGGATACAGCAAAAGGAGTGCTAAGAGAGAAGTTTATATAAGCATCTACATAAAAAAGTAGAAAAACTTCAAATAAAGAACCAAACTATACATCTTAAAGAATTCGGAGAGGAAGGGCAAACCAAACCGAAAATTAGTAGAAGAGAAATTATGAAGGTCAGAGCAGCAATAAATGAAATTGAAACAAAGAAAACAATAGACAAAATCAATGAAACACAAAGTTAGTTTTTTGAAAAGTTAAACAAAATTGACAAACTTTTAGCCAGACTAATGAAGAAAAAAAGAGAAAATAAATAAATAAAATCAGAGATGAGAAAGGAGACACAACTGATACTGCAGAAATTCAAAGGATCATTAAAGTCACTATAAGCAACCATATGAGAATAAATTGGGAAACCCAGAAGAAATAAATAAGTTCCTAGATACACACAATCTACTAAGAAGGAACCATAAAGAAATCCAAAATGTGAACAGACTAATAACAAGTAACAAGATTGAAGCATAATAAAATGTCTCCTAGCAAAGAAAAGCTCAGAGCCCAATGGCTTCACTGCTGATTTCTACCAAACATTTAAGGAGAAATGCTGATTCTACCTAAACTAGTCCAAAAAATAGAGGAGGGAATAATTCCAAACTCATCCGATGAGGCCAGCATAACCTTGATACCAAAACCAGACAAAGATATATCAAAAAAAGAAAACTACAAGCTAGTATACCTGATAAATATTGATGAAAAAATCCTTAACAAAATACTAGCAAATCAAATTCAACAACACATTGAAAACATCATTTATCATGACCAAGTAGAATTTATCCCAGTGATGCAAGGATGGTTCAACATATGCAAAGCAATCAATGTCATATATCATATCAACAGCATGAAGGACAAAGACATGATTATTTCAACTGATGCTGAAAAAGCATTTGATAACATTCAATATCCCTTCATGAGAAAAACCTCCAAAAAACTAGGTATAGAAGGAATATTCCTCAACAAAATAAAAGCCATATACAACAGACCCACAGCTCGTATCATACTGAATGGGGAGAAATTGAAAGCCTTTTTTCTAAGATCTGCAACAAAATGAGGATGCCTACTTTCAACACTGTTATTCAGCATGATACTGGAAGTCCCATTTAGAGCAATCAGACAAGAGAAAAAAATAAAGGTCATCCAAACTGAAAAGGAAGAAGTCAAATTATCTTTGTTGGCAGATGATATGATATTTCGAAAAACTAAAGACTTCAGCAAAAAAAAAAAAAAAAAAATATTAGAACTGATAAATTCAGTAAAGTTGCAGGATACAAAATCAACATACAAAATATCAGTAGCATTTCTATATATCAGTAGCAAATAATCTTTAAAAAATCAAGAAAGTAATCTCATTTACAATAGCCACAAATAAAGTACCTAGGAATTAATTAAAGGAGTAAAATATCTTTACAATGAAAATGATAAACTAGCAATGAAAGAAATTGAAGAGGACGCCAAAAAATGGAAAGATATTCCATGTTCATAGATTAGAAGAATCATTACAGTATTGTTAAAATGTCACATTACTCAAAGAAATTTACAGATTCAATGCAATCCCATCAAACTATCAATGGCATTCTTTATAATAGAAAAACAAATTCTAAAATTTATATGGAACCTCAAAAGACCCACAATAGGCAAAGCCATCTTGAGCAAAAGGAACAAAACTGGAAAAATCACATTACCTGATACCAAATTTTAGTACAGAGCTATAATAACCAAAACAGCAAAGTATTGGCATAAAAACAGACATATAGACCAATGGAACAAAACAGAGAACCCAGAAAAAGTTCCATACGTCTACAGTGAACTCATTTTTGACAAAGGTCCCAATAACATACACTGAGAAATGGATATCTCTTCAATAAATGGTGCTGGGAAAACTGGATATCCATATGCAGAAGAATGAATCTAGACCCCTATCTCTTACCATATACAAATATAAAATTAAAATGGATTACAAACTTAAATATAAGACCTCATGGCTGGGCGAGGTGGCTCACACCTGTAATCCCTGCACTTTGGGAGGCTGAGGTGGGTGAATAACCTGAGGTCAGGAGTTCGAGACCAGCCTGGCCAACATGATGAAGCCCCAGCTCTACTAAAAATACAAAAAGTTAGTCAGGCATGGTGGTGGGTGCCTCTAATCCCAGCTACTCAGGAGGCTGAAGCAGAAGAATTGCTTGAATCCAGGAGGCAGAAGGTGCAGTGAGCCGTGATCACACCACTGCACTCCAGCCTGGGCAACAAGAGTGAAATTCTGTCAAAACAAAAACAAAAACAAAAACTCTATGAATCTACTAAAAGAACACATTGAGGAAAATCTTCAGGACATTGAATGAACTGGACAACAGTTTTTTTTGAGTAATATCCCATGAGCAGAGGCAACTAAAGCAAAAATGGATAAATGAGATCACATCAAGTTAAAAACTTCTGCACAGCTACGAAAACAATCAACAAAGTGAGGAGACAAACCACAGAACCACATTAATGGGAGAAAATATTTGTAAACTACCCACCTGGTAAGGGATTAATAACCAGAATATATAAGGAGCTGAAAAAAGCTCTGTAAGAAAAAAACTAATAATCCAATTTTTAAAAGGCCAAAATATCTGAACAGATATATCTCAAACAAATACATACAAATGGCAAACAGGTACATGAAAAGGTGCTCAATGTCATTGATCAGAGAAATGCAAATCAAAATTATCATGGGATATTATCTCATCCCAGATAAAATAGTTTTTATCCAAAAGACAGTTAATAAATACTGTCAAGGATGTGGAGGAAGAGAAAGGAACCCTTGTGCACTGTTGGTGGGAATACATATTAGTCCAACCACTATGGCAGATAGTTTGGAGGTTTCTCTAAAAACTAAAAATAGAACTTACATATGATCCAGGAATCCCACTTCTTGGTATATACCCCCCAAAAAGGAAGTCAGTATGGCAAAGAGATGTCTGGACTCCCATGTTTATTGTAGCACTATTCAGAATAACCAGGATTTAGAAGCAGCCTTAAGTGTCCATCAACAGATCAATGGATAAAGAAAATATGGTATACACAATGGAATACTATTCAGCCATAAAAAAATTAGATCCTGGCATCTGCAACAATATGAATGGAACTGAAGGTCATTATGTCAAGTTGTTGAGAGAAAGGCTGATGCATAGCCTGCCTGTCTGGCACAGGATGGGAGTTAATGGAAGATCATGCTCCGTGCTCAAAGCAAGGAAGACGACTTGGAAGCACCAGAATGTGGCCAGACTTGCTAGCTGTAGCTGCAGCCTTTACCCTGTCTACTGATTGTATCTAAAGTAGAGCATGCTCTATACCTCCAAAGGAAATGCCAAACCACTACAGTTACAGATCGTTTGCTTGATGCTTTGCTTCCTTTTCACCACCCACATCCCTGAGCACATGCTTCTTTGTTTAAACACTGAACAAATAGTGTGGGTCTCCAGTGCTGGTGGCCTTCGCATCCTTCTACTTGCGTTGGCCCCTTGGAAGCCCAACTTCATCAAGTGAAATAAGCCAGGCACAGAAAGACAAACTTCTCATGTTCTCACTTGTTTGCATGAGCTAAAAAATCAAAACAACTGAACTCATGGAGATACAGCAGAATGATGGTTAAGGGCCAGGCGCAGTGGCTTAAGCCTGTAATCCCAACACTTTGGGAGGTTGATGTGGGAGAATCTCTTCAGCCTGTTTGAGACCAGCCTGGGCAACATAATGAGACCTATTACATTTTTTTAAATGGTTGTTATGAGGCAGGCACAGTGGCTCCTGCCTGTAATCTCAGCACTTTGGAAGGCTAAGGCAGGCAGATCTCTTGAGGTCAGGAGTTCAAGACCAGCCTGGCCAACATGGTGAAATTGCATCTCTACTAAAAATACAAAAATTAGCCCGGTGTGGTGGCAGGCACCTGTAATCCCAGCGATTGCGAGGCTGAGGCAGGAGAATCACTTGAATCCGGGAGCAGGAGGTTGCAGTGAGCCGAGATAGTACCACTGCATTCCAGCCTGGGCAACACAGCAAGACTCCCTCTCAGAAAAAAAAAAAAGGATAAATGCTTGAAGTGATGGATATCTCATTTATCCTGACGTGATTATTACACATTGTATGCCTATGTCAAAATAGCTCATGTACCCCATAAATATATGTACCTACATGTACCCACAAAAATAAAAAAATATATTTAAAAAAGCTAAAAGGATGAGCCAATTTAACAATTTGTACTAAGAATAGTGGGCAGAGAAGACACCCCACCAAATGGAGCAGTTTCTTACCAATCTCTGAAAATATGCTATTAACAACACACACAAATACCTTTTGTATCTTTCTGTGGTTTCAACTATGGCCAGGATGTTTGGAAATGTCCAGTAGCATTTTTGGTCATCATAACATCTGGCGTTTCCACTAGCATGTGCGGTCATGGGTTGAGGAGGGAAATCATCCTATAAAATAAGCAACAGTGACATAGCCTAAAAAGCATTGCCAAATCCAATGTCATAATGATTTTCTCTTATGTTTCTTATAAGAGTTTCATAAGTTTAAGTCTTAGATTTAGGTGTTTGATGATTTTTGTATATGGTACTATATAAGGTAAGGGTCTAACTTTATTCTTTCATATGTTGCTCTCCAGTTTTCCAAGCCTGATTTGTTGAAACGTCTATCATTTCCTGACTGAATTAGTCTTGGCACATTTGTTGAAAATCAATTGCCCACATAGGCAAAGGTTTATTTCTGAGCTTTTTATTCTATTTTTTGGTCTAAACATCTGTCCTTATGCCCATACAACACTATTTTAATTACAGTTAACTTTGTTGTTGTTTTTTTTAATTTAACAGAGATGGGGTCTCACTATGTTGCCCAGACTGGCCACAAACTCCTGATCCAACCAAAGTGCTGAGATTAGAAGCATGAGCCCCCACACCCAGTCATAACTTCATAATAAGATTTAAAATCAGGAAGTGTGAGACTTCCAACTTTGTTCTTCTTTTTTAAGATTACAATTCATTTGAATTTTAGAATGGGTTTTTCTATTTCTACAAACAATGGTGTAAGAGCTAGATAGAACTGAATTAAATATGTAGATTGCATTGGGTAGTATTGCCATCTTAACAATATTAGATCTTCCAGGCTGGGCAGTGGCTCATGCCTGTAATCCCAGCACTCTGGGAGGCTGAAGCAGGCAGATTACTTGAGCTCAGGAGTTGGAGACCAGCCTGGGCAACATGGCAAAACCCATCTATACTAAAAATACAAAAATTAGCTGGCCTTTGTGGTGCACGCCTGTAATCCCAGCTACTTAGGAGGCAGAGGTAGGAGAAATCGCTTGAACCTAGGAAGCAGAGGTTGCAATGAGCCAAGATTGAGTCACTGGACTCCAGCCTGGGTGACAGGAGTGAGACCCTGTTTAAACAACAGCAACAACAAAAACACAATATTAGATCTTCTAATTCATAAACACAGGATGTCTTCATATTCATTTATATTTTCTTCAATTTCTTTCTGCAATGGTTTGAGGTTTGCAGTACACAAATATTGCAGCTCCTTGGTTAAACTTATTTATAAGTATTTATTCTTTTTGATGATATTATGACTTGAGTTGTTCTCTTAGTTTCCTTTCTGAATTGATTATTCATTGCTAGAGTATAAAATGCAACCAGGCCAGGTGCAATGACTCACGCCTAGGCCAAGCAGGGAGGATCAGGAGCTTGAGACCAGTCTGGGCAACAGAAGTAAGACACCGTCTCTCCAAAAAATTAAAAAATGAGCTGGGTGTGGTGGCACATACCTGTAGTCACAGCTACTTGGCAGGCTGAGGCAGGAGAATCACTTGAGCCAAGGAGTTCAAGGCTGCAGTGAGCTATGATCATGCCACTCTACTCCAGCCTGGGTAACAGAGTGAGACCGTGTCTAAAAATATAAATAAATAAGTAAATAAGAAATAAAATAAAATGCAACTGATTCTTCTGTGTTGATTTTGTATGCCTCTATTTTGCTGAACTTGTTTATTGGTTCTAATTTTCATGTGTGGAATGTTTAGGGTTTTCAACATAGAACATTATAACATCTGTAAACAGAGATAATTTTACTTCCTCCTTTCCAATTTGAATGCCTTTCTTTTTGTTGCCTAATTTCTCTGGCTACAATTGCTAACACCATGTTGAATATAAGTGGCAAAATCAGGCACTTGTTAATAATCTTAGGGAAACAACGTTCAGTTTGATGGTTATCACTGATATGAAGTTAGCTGTGGGCTTTTCATATATGGTCTTTATTATGCTGAGAAAGTTTCCTTCTATTTCTATTTAGTGATTTTATCATTAAAAACCAGAGTACATTGTTAATGGATGAATGAATGAAGTTAGTTTAAAGGGGTATTAATGAATGAGGTTAGTGCTGTATAAAAAGAAATGTACATGGGTCATAAATGCAAAGGCGGCACAGGATGATTTGAGGTAAATATGCAAAGTCGCCCCTTATATACTAAACATAATTCCTTTAACTGCAAGAGTTCTTGTTTGTTGAGTTTCTTTTATTCTTTTAAAAACAGTCTTTGAGGGGAATTTGTATTATTAAAGCCTGTTTTTAGAGATCAGAGTTCTTCCTCCCTTCTCTTTGATGCCTAATCTCCTTTATCTTCAGCCAGCAAAAAAATCTCTAGTGCTATAAGGAAATACGAATTTTCTCATTCTATACCCCTGTC
Source organism: Sapajus apella (assembly GCF_009761245.1). Taxonomy (NCBI): domain Eukaryota; kingdom Metazoa; phylum Chordata; class Mammalia; order Primates; family Cebidae; genus Sapajus; species Sapajus apella. The sequence continues at coordinate 9,711,646 of NW_022436985.1, read as the reverse complement.
CTAGCTGAACTTATCAGTTCCTAGTCTCTGTCTGATGTCAAATCCAAGCCATGGGCCTCCATGCTCTATAAAACCTGGCATATAGAAATTATAGTTAAGTCATTCAAATATGCAGGAGTCTATTTACGAAATTAGAAGTGCATCTGGTTAATTGCAAAGTCCCTTCCAACTCCACCAGTGCATGATTCCACTGAAAACGAGTTATTCATCTCGCTGAATTTAAAGGTTGCTGAAACACTTGCAGTAGATTTCAAACTGTGTTCTGATAAGCCTAGTTTACTAAGTAGAGGATTTAGGGACTCCAAACCATAATGAGATCCCCCTTCATACCCACTAAAATGGCTACAGTCAAAAAGACCTACAATAACAGATGTTGATGAGATAATGTGGAGAACTGGAATCCTCATACATTGCTAGTAGGAATTTTAAACTGATAAAATCACTTTGGAAAACAGTTTGGCAGTTTCTTTAAAAGCTAAACATATGTTTAATATATGATTCAGCAAATTCATTTCTTGGAATCTGTCCAAGAGAAATGAAGCCTATGTTTACACAAAGGGCTGTAAGCAAAGGTTTACAGTAGCATTATCCATAGCGGCTAAAAATTGGAAACCTGAATATACCCATCAACTGATAAGTGAATAAACAAAATGTGGTACATCCATACAATAAAAAAATCATGGCCAGGCATGGTGACTCAAGCCTATAATTTCAGCACTTTGGGAGGCCGAGGCAGGCAGATCACAAGGTCGAGAGATCGAGATCATCCTGGCCAATATAGTGAAACCCCATCTCTACTAAAATACAAAAATTAGCTGCGCCTGGTGGCGCACGCCTGTAGTCCCAGCTACTAGGGAGGCTGAGGTAGGAGAATTGCTTGAACCCAGGAGGCGGAGGTCGCAGTGAGCCGAGGTCGTGCCACTGCACTCCAGCCTGGCACCTGGCGACAGAACAAGACTCTGTCTCAAAAAAAAAAAAAAAAAAAAAAAGTCTTTCAGCAATAAAAATTAATTAATTCATGCTACAAGATGAATGAACCTCCAAAACATGCTAAGTATAATAAAAGTACAAAGCAATTAAAGGATTCCATTTAATGAAACATGTAGAAAGGTAAATCTTTATTGTTAGAAAGTTGTCTGGGGCTTTGGGAGGCTAAGGGAGACAGACCTCCCGAGCTCCGGAGTTCGAGGCCAGCCTGGGCAATGCGGCAAATCCCATCTCTACAAAAAATACAAAAAATTCGCTGGGTGTGGTGGCACATGCCTGTAGTCCCAGGTACTCGGGAAGTTGAGGAGGCTGAGGCAGGAGAATCGCTTGAACTCAGGAGATGGAGGTTGCAATGAGCGGAGATTACCACTGCACTACACAGCTTGGGGAACAAAGTTAGGCTCTGTCTCAAAACCAAAAGAAAGGAAGAAAGTTGTTTGGGGCTTGGATGGGAAAGAAAAATGACTACAAATGGGCATGAGGAATCTTTTTGGGGTGATAGAAATGTCCTTAAATTGGATTGGTAATAACTATATTACTCTATATATTTATTTAAATTCACTGGATTGTATACTTACAAAGGGTGAAAATTTTGAGACCTAATTTCAGTGAAGCTATTTTCTTTTTCTTTTCTTTCTTTCTTTTTTTTTTTTTTGAGACAGAGTCTTAGTCCGTCACTCAGGCTGGAGTGCAATGTGCAATCTCAGCTCACTGCAACCTCTGCCTCCCAGGTTCAAGCAATTCTCCTGCCTCAGCCTCCTGCGTAGCTGGGATTACAGGTACCTGCCAACCACACCCAGTTAATTTTTGTATTTTTAGTAGAGATGGGTTTCACCATGTTAGCCAAGACGGTCACGATCTCCTGACCTCATGATCCACCTGCCTCGCCCTCAGAAAATACTGGGATCACAGGCCTGAGCTACTGTGCCCGGCCCTTTTTTTTTTTTTTTCTTTTTTTTTTTTTTTGAGATACAGTCTTGCTCTGGTTGGGATGCAGTGGCCCTATCTCAGCTCACTGCCACCTCCACCTCCTGGGTTCAAGTGACTCTCCTGTCTCAGCCTCCTGAATAGCTTGGATTACATGCATCTGCCACCATGCCCGGCTAATTTATTTTTATTTTTAGTAAAGAAGGGGTTTCACCATGTTGGTCAGGCTGGTCTCAAACTCCTGACCTCAGGTGATCCACCAGCCTCGGCCTCCCAAAGTGTTGGGATTACAGGTGTGAGCCACCATGCCTGTCCGAAGCTTTTTTAAAAAAGCCAATAAGTAACAATGTGGCCTTTCAAAATATATTAAAATATATAAGTATTTATTTAAAACATAAAATAATTTGTATAAAAACATATTTGTCATGCCTTCTTACATACTATATACTGAAGTTTAACATATTGGGGACATATATGTTAACTTGTGCTATTTCTATTTGTATCTCAGAATAAACCTTCTCTTGCCATGTCTGTTTAATCAGAACTGTAAAATAAGATGAACAAAACAACACAATAACCTAAAATCATTTCTGACTGCTAGTCTGTGAACGAGATTTTTCTCAATATTGTACAATCAAAATAAAAGCAGAAATTAATTTCAGAGGCTTACTACAGCTGAAATCAGTAAACCTTTCTCACAAAGCTTTTTCTGCTAAAAATACTGTTTTTGCTTATAATTTCCTAATAAGCAAATGTTATAATTTTAGCACATCAAGTACTTAACATCAATAAATATATTATTCTTTTTATACATTGTCGTTATGCAATTAATTTTTTAAATGTTTCTGTTGCTAAAACAAAAAGTATCTGAATTATTTGCATCATAGGCAATACAATGAGATAACGCTCAACTATATTTTTACTGGTAGGCTGATTAGAAACAAATTCAGTTGAAAGGAGTACTTTACTTCACATAGCAAAGGTTTGAATTTTTATTTATTTATTTAAAGACAAAGTCTTGCTCTCTCACCCAGGCTGGAGTGAAGTGGTGTGATCTTGGCTCACTGCAATCTCCACCTCCTGGGTTCAAGCGATTCTTATGCCTCAGCCTCCCGAGGACCTGGGACTACAGGCATGTGCCACCACAACCGGCTAATTTTTGTATTTTTAATAGAGATGGGGTTTCACCATGTTGGCCAGACTGGCCTCAAACTCTGACCTCAGATGACCTGCTCACCTCAGCCTCCCAAAATACTGAGATTACAGGTATGAGCCACAATGCCTGGCCAAAGGTTTGAAATTTTATAAAACATTTTCAAAGAATCAGATGTTCCATTTCCTCTTTCTCCTGACATTTGATAGAAACAGAGTGCTCTTTGCCTTTTCCTCTTTCCTCTTGGCTGGAATCCAAGCCCAAGGGCTAGAGTTCCTGTAAGCTATCTTGGACTGTGAAATGACTTTGAGAATGGAAGTCGCATATGGCAAAGCATAAACACAGAAGGAGTGTGGGTGCTTGAAACCATGAAACTGCTATATAGTCTTTAGAATGACTACTTCTATATTTCTTGAACATGAAATAAATAGTCTATTTTTTTCTCCCACTTCTTACAGCTAAACTTGATCCTAAGATAGGAGTGGTTCAGACAGAGAGCTGTAGGCACGAAGGCTGAGATAGGAAAGTGCTTGGCATCTTGAAAACATAGCAAGGTAAATGTAGTTGGAGTACCAGTAATGGGAGGGAAAATGGTAGAAGACAGTGTGGGAGTTAATGGGAAGCCAGATGGTGCAAGTCCTGGTGGCTCACTGGGACTTTGAGGTTTCATTTAGATGTGAGAAGCCATCAGAGAATTTTGAGAAGAAAAATGACCTAACTCGTCTATGTTTTAAAGGAATCTCTTTGTGGAGAAGAGACTTATGCCAATGCTTAGAAGTCATCATTGGGTAAAATGAGTATTTATTACAATATTCTTTATACCTCTTTTATACATTTGAAATATTCTACCACCAGGCATGGTGGCTTACACCTACAATCCCAGTGCCTTTGGAGACTAAGATGGGAGGATCGCTTGAGGCCAGGAGTTCAAGGCTGCAGTGAGCTATGATGGCACCACTGCACTCCAGCCTGGGAAACAGAGTGAGACCCTGTCTCTAAAAATAAAAAATAAAATAAAATATTCTAGATTATAAAATATATTATTATAAAATAAAATAAAAATACAATATTATAAAATAAAATATAATAGATTATAAAATATTCTAGATTATAAAATTTCACAGAAAGCTGATCACAGTCACATTTATTAACTGGCCAAAGCAAAAACTGAATCATTTATAACTAGTTTTACAGTAACATATCAGAATAAAGTCTGTGTTAACTTAGGAGGGTTTGTTCTGGGCTATCCAGAAAACAGACAGGATCCATATAATGTATGGTCAGCTTGTTAGCAGCAGAACGCATCCTAGTCACATGGCACCAAAATATATCAGTAGTAGCCAATCCATACAGGTCTGCAACAACCTCAGTTCTTGCCTTTTCAGAACAAAGAATTTGACAGAGGGGCATAAGGCAGAGTGAGAGAGCAAGACAAGTTTTAGAGCAGGAGTAACAGTTTATCAAAAAGCTTTAGGACAGTAATGAAAGGAAATAAAGTACACTTGGAAGAGGGTCAAGTGGGCAGCTTGAGAAATCACATGCACAGTTTGACCTTTGACTTGAGGTTTCATACACTGGCATACTTCTGAGGTCTTACATCCCTTCTCCCCTGATTCTTCCCTTGGATTGGGCTGTCTGCATGCGAAGTGGCCTGTCAGCACTTGGGTGGGGACACACGCACAGTGTGTTTACTGAAGTTGCATGCATGCTCAACTGAAGTGTTTTTCTCTTACCAGTCAAATGTTCTCAGGAAGCCATGTGCCAGTTAAACTTGCCATTTTGCCTCTTAGTGCACGCGCTGAGCTCACTCGCCCAGCTCCTGAGATCTTATCAGGGAGCGGCTGATCACTAGCTTCAGGTGTTTCTATCTATTGGGAGACGGCCTTTCCCTGGCGCCAGCTGCAACCAATTACTATTCACAGAGACGGTGTTAACAACTGCCTGACCATCACCTGATGGCAGCCTGACAGTCCTGGGCTGGGGGTGTGGGACCCTCCCACCCTGCACATGTCTAACTAGATACCTACTGTAACAGACTAGAGAGCTCTGCATTGGAACTTGCCTGTGGGTTGTACTAACTTGGAGGGTGACTCTGACTATGTCATTTAACCTTCCTAATCTACCAAAGTGTAGTCATCTTTACCTACAAAGGTTTTGTGAGGATTCAGTGCTTAGCATCATTCATTGTTCCCAGCACAGAATAATCAGCCCGTAATTGGTGTCTTAATTATTTTTAGTCACAATTACCAGAATCTGAGAAAACTACTCTTTTAACACTGAATCAGGGCAATATAAAATTGCCAGGCATAAGGAAGTTTTTCTGTTATGAGTGGAGACAGCTTCACACAAGGATTTCCCATTCCTGGATGAAAAAGCTTTCAAGTGCATCTGCTTTTTTTAAAATCTGATACCTGGAAGTGCTTGTGGAAGAAACCTGAGTATCTCAGTCACAGGAATTTCCCATAAGAAAACCAATAAATTACGATTCTCATTCATACTTCGATTCCTTATGATTCATAAATTATCAGGAATCAGCAGCTATGAACCTCATCCGCACAGGCATACTGAAAAGATCATTTCTGGACCCATGTTCTATCTCCTGGAACTTTATGATGCTCTTACACTGAAGATGTAAAAAAAAAAAAAAAAATCCCTTTAGCATTGGACTGTGCAAAGGAAAATTAACCATTTTTAATTATTCCAGAACACTCTGTTCTTCTTAACAAGACCTGCCTTTAAGAGAAACTATTTTGTCAGAGGCTAACTTATTGAGATTTTGTGAGCACTTAAATGACCTTGGTGAGGGAAATACCCAACTCCAATGCTGTCTGGCCATAATGTGCTATTTAAGGTGGGAGTCTGGGGAGACTGGGAGGCACTATGAAGTTCACAGCCCAGGAGCACAGGCTTACTAAAAAACTGAGACCTAATCATAGGACTGTATATACTTGCCCCCACCCCCACCACACCTCACTACCACATCAGGAAAGGCCTAGCTACTACAGTTCTTTTTACCCAGTACATCATGTTTGGCTTTCAACCAAAAAATTATAAGGCATACTAAAAGGCAAAAAATAGTTTGATGAAACAGAGCATCAGAACCAGACAGATATTTTAGGAAGGGTAAAATTATCAGGGTAGGAATTAAAAACAACTATGATTAATATGATAAAAGCTCTAACATGGCCAGGCATAGTAGCTCACACCTATAATCCCAGCATATTGGGAGGCCGAGGTAGAAGGATTGCTTGAATGCAGGAGTTCAAGACCAGCCTGGGCAACATGGCAAAACCCTATCTCTACAAAAAATACAAAAATTAGCTGGGCATGGTGGCATACGCCTGTAGTGCTAGCTACTCAGGAGGCTGAGGCAGGAAGATCCCCTGAGCCTGGAGCAGTCAAGGCTTCAGTGAGCAGTGATCACGCAACTGCACTCCAGCCTGAGCAACAAAGTGAGACCCTGTCTCAAAATTAAATTAAATTAAATTAAATTAAAAACTAAAAAATTTAAATGAGGTGGGTGGGCTGGCATGCGGGTGTATTCCTAGCTACTTGAGAGACTGAGGCTGGTGGATCAGTCAGGCCCAGGGGTTTGAGTCTATAGTGAACCATGATTACACTACTGCACTCCAGCCTGGACACAGTGAGACCATGTCTCAAAAAATAAGAGGCCAGGAGTTCGAGACCAGCCTGCCTAACACATTGAAAACCCATCTCTACTAAGAATACAAAAATTAGCCTAGCATGGTGCTATATGTCTATAATCCCAGCTACTTGGCAGGATGAGACACGAGAATTGCTTGAACATGGGAGGCACAGGTTGCAGGGAGCCGAGATCACACCACTGCACGCCAGCCTGAGTGACAGAGCAAGACTCTGTCTCCAAAACAAAAATCATTTGTTTCCAGCCAGGCATGGTGACTCACACCTGTAATCCCAGCACTTCGGGAGGCCAAGGTGGGTGGATAACCTCAGGTTAGGAGTTCAAGACCAACCTGGCCAAAATGGTGAAACTCGGCTTCTACTAAAAATACAAAAATTAGCCAGGCGTGGTGGCCCGTGCCTGTAGTCCCAGCTACTCAGGAGGCTGAGGCAAGAGAATCACTTGAACCCAAGAGGCAGAGATTGCAGTGAGCCAAGATTGCGCCACACTGCACTCCAGCCTGGGCAATAGAGCCAGACTTCATCTCCAAAAATAAAAATAAATAAGCTGGTCATGGTGGCTCACACCTATAATCATAGCATTTTAGGAAACCCAGACAGGAAAATCAGTTGAAGCTAGAAGTTTGAGACCACCCTGCAGAACTTAGCAAGAGCCCATCACTACAAAAATTACAAAAAATACTCAGACACAGTGGTGCATGTCAGTATTCACAGGTGCTCAGAAGGCTGAGGCAGGAGGATCACTTGAGCCCAGCAGTTTGAGGCTGCAATGAGCTATGATCATGTCACTGCACTCTAGCCTAGGTGACTCTGGGTGCACTATTTATTATGCCTCTAAAAAAGAAAAAGAAAAATAAATAAATGAAAGCGCCAGTGGATAAATGTAATAAGACTGATGGAAATTCTGAGAAAGGGCCAAAAAAAAATGCTAGACATTAAAAATACTATGAAGATTGTCATTCATGAGCTTATGAGTCGACTAAACACAACTAAGGAAAGATTCTCTGAGCTTTAGGATGTTCAGTAGAAACTGAAAAAGCAAAGAGGGGAAAAAAAAAACAGGCCAAGGGCTCTGGCTCACGCCTGTAATCCCAGCACTTTGGGAGGTCAAGGTGGGCAGATCATGAGGTCAGGAGATCAAGACCATCCTGGCCAACATGGTGAAACCCTGTCTCTACTAAAAATACAAAAAAATTAGCAGGGCGTGGTGGCGCACTTAGTCTCAGCTACTTGGAGGGCTGAGGCAGGAGAATTGCTTGAACCCAAGAGGCGGACATTGCAGTGAGCTGAGATCGCACCACTGCACTACAGCCTGGGTGACAGTGCAAGACTCTGTCTCAAAAAAAAAAAAAAAAAAAAAAAAAAAAAGGGGAGGGGCAGCAAAATAATCAAGAACTGCAGGACAATTACAAAAAATTATAACTCACAGAGAGAAAGGAACAAAAACTAGATATATAGATATATAGGTTTTTTTTTTTTTTTGAGATGGGATTACATGGGAGTAGATGGGATTACAGGCTCTCACCACCATGCCCAGCTAATTTTTGTATTTTTAGTAGAGATGGGGTTTCATCATGTTGACCAGGCTGGCCTCGAACTCCTGACCACAGGTGGTCCACCTACTTCGGCCTCCCAAAGTGCTGGACTTACAAGTGTGAGCCACTGCACCCGACCAAAAACAATATTTGAAGCAATTATAAACTAAGAGTTTCTCCGAAATTAATGTTAGATTCCAAACTACAGATTTAGAAAACTCAAAGAACACCAGGAAGAATAAATCCCAAGTAAATTACACATAGGTATATCATACTCAAACTACAGAATATCAAAGATAAAGAAAAAATCTTCAATGAAGCCAGGGGGGAAAAGTATTCTTACATGTAGAGGGACAAAGATAAGAATTATATCTAACTTTTTAGAAACCATGCAAGTAGGAAGAGAATGCAGTATATTTAACATGTTGGTAGAAAAATACCACCAACTTAGAATTCTGTATACTGTGAAATTTTCCTTCAAACTTAAAGGAGAAATAGACTTTCTCAGACAAATAAACATCAAGGGAATTTACTGTCAGTACATCTATCTTTCAAAAGGGATTTTTAAAAGTTATTTTATTTTATTATTATTTTTTAAACAGAAGGCCCTCCATGGAGGCTCATGCCTGTAATCTCAGCAATTTGGGAGGCCGAGGTGGGCAAATCACTTGAGCTCAGGAATTCAAAACCAGCCTGGGACAAAGCAAAACCCCGTCTCTACTAAAAAGACAAAAAGAATTAGTCAGGCGTGGTGACACACATACTGGTAGTCCTAGCTACTTGGGGGGCTGAGGCAGGAGGATTGCTTGAGCCTGGGAAGTCAAGGCTGCAGTGAGCCCTGATTGTGCCTGTGCACTCCAGCCTGGGAGTGCATAGGCACGAACAGGGCTCACTGCAACAGAAAAGAAAAAGAAAAAAATTGGAGATGGGGTCTCACTATGTTAGCTAGCCTGACCTCAAGTATCCTCCCACCTCAGCATCCCAAAGTGCCGGCATTATATGCATAAGCCACCATGTCTGGCCAAAAGACATTCCTCAAAGAGAAGAAAATTGATAAAGGTCAGAAAATCGATAAAAGTCAGAAAATGAAATCTACATAAAGAAAGAAGGAACATTAGAGAAGGAATAAGTAAAGATAAAAAGATAAAAACTTTTATTTTTCTTATTCTTAATTGATCTAACAGATAACTGGTCAAAATAATAATAGCAGCAATGTACTTAATTAAATATGTAGAAATTTTGAACTAAATAAAAATGAAAATATAATTTGTGGGATGCAGCAGTAGCAATGAAAGGCAAATTTATATCATTGGACACATATATTAGAAAAAGACAAATCCAAAATCAATAATCTATGCTACCTCCTTAGAAAACTAGAAATAGAAGAGCAAATTATAGACAAATTAAGCAGAAGAAAAGAAATAATAAAAATCAGAAAACATGAAACTCAAAATCAAGAGAAAATTAACAAAATAACAAAAGCCAGTTATTTGAAAAGATCAGTAAAATTAGAAGGTCTCCCATTACACTACAAAAAAAAGACAGGAAATAATTACTAATATCAGAATTAAAAGAGTAGGCATAACCTGGTTGGCCCTGTCAGTAAAAATTAAAAAAAAAAAAAAAAAGAGTAGACGTCACTTAAGACCCCACAGATATTAAAAGGATAATAACAAAACTATTCTCACAAATTTGATAACCTAGATAAAATGCACCAATTCCTTAAAAGATGCAATCTGCCAGAATTCACACCCACAAAAAATAGGCAATCTGTAAAGACCCAGGATTATTTTAAAAATTGAATCAATAATTAATAAACTTCCAAAACAGAAACCCCCTAGGCCCAGATAGATTCACTGGCAAATTATATCAAACACTGAAAGAAGCAACTGTACTTTATAATTTCTTTCAGAAGACAGAAGTAGAGGGAATACTTCCTAACTCCCTAGCTAATCAAAGACCAGGGAGAACCATTGTGGCCTTTACCTGGGAACTGGTTAGAAATGTGGTATCTGTGCTTGCTTTTTTTTTTTTCTTTGACACGGAGTCTCATTCTGTAGCCCAGGATGGAGTGCAGTGGCATGATCTCCACTTACCACAACCTCCGCCTTCTGGATCCTTGTTCAAGCAATTCTCCTGCCTCAGCCTCCCGAGTGGCTGGAATTACAGGCACACACCACCACACCTGGCTAATTTTTGTACTTTTAGTAGAGACAGAGTTTCACCATGTTGGCCAGGCTGGTCTTGAACCCCTGACCTCATGATCCACCTGCCTCAGCCTCCCAAAGTGCTGGGATTACAGGCACGAGCCAATGTGCCCAGCCTCTGTGCTTGCTTTGAGAGCACATATACTAAAATTAGAATAATACAGAGAAGATTAGCATGGTCCCCTACACAAAGATAACCCAAATTTGTGAAGTGTTCCATATTTAATAAAAATACAGTTTAAAAAAATGCAGAATTTTGTGCCTCAGCCTAGACCTACACTCAAAACCTGCAAGTTCATCAAGATCCACAGGTGATTCATATGTACTTTCAGTGTTAAGAAGCACTGGTCCTTAAACTATCTGCATACTGGAGTCTCCTGGAAGAGATTCTGATTTAATTGCTATGAGTGTGGCCTGGGATTTTTAAAAGCTCCCCAGGCAATTTAAAATTCAGCAAAATCTAAAGAGAGGTCTTAGAAACAAGATCACAGAATGAATACAGGTGAAGTATCATTCTGCTTACTTCAAAGGGCCTTATCAATGGCAGTATTCATGGGCTGCCATCTAACCCGCCACTAATGGCTAGAGTCCCATAATGCCCCCCTCAACTTTCCACCAAGAAATTTGAGAGGCTAGGCGTTACGTGGTGGTTCACAACTGTAATCCCATCACCTTGGGAGGCCGAGGCAGGGGAATCGCTTGAGGCCAGGAGCTCAAGATCAGCCAGTGCAACAAAGCAGGAACCCATCTCTACAATTATATATGTATATATTTTTAATTAGCTGGACACGTAGTATTGTAGGACTTTCTCCTTAGGGTCCTTGTCATGTGACCAGAAAAGATTAAGCTTGCAGACATATCGAAGGGTGAGAAAAATGGAATTTATTGGGTGAAAAGGGAAAAGGGGAAACAGGGACTCTAAGCAAAGTGAGAGTCCGGGTGGCTGGTCTCTCGCCTCACAGGCTGAATCCCAGGTTACCATCCTGGGACAGGAGAGACCAGGCTCCTCCCCACTGCAAAGGGCCAAACTTCCCGTGGCTCCACCCCGTTCTCCCAGTGTGCAGGCTGGTCAGAGGTTCTCCAGGGACCCCTATATATTTGGCGGTCTCAGTAGTACACACGTGTAATCCTAGCTACTCAGGAGGCTGAGGCAGGAAGATCACTGGAGCCCAGGAGTTGGAGGTTGCAGTGAGCCTTGATCGCACCACTGCACTCCAGCTGGGGCAACAGAGAGGGACCCTGTCTCTAAAAATAGTAAATAAATAATGAAATCGATTTGAAAGATTGTATTTTTAGAAATGTGTGTTTCAGTGGTTTAGCAGCATAGAACTCTCTGTACTTTACCTTTTCTCTTTCACTCCCACCAAAATTCCTTACACTAAAAGGGTAGGTTTCCATTTAAATAGATGTGAATTAATTAATTAAAAAATGTTTTATTTAGCCTGCCATTAAGCCACAAATTATATTTAAATGAAATTTGTGTTCGGCAAAATGATAGTTTAATGGGGTTCCAACTTAAAACCAGTACAACATTGAGGATGATACAAAAGACTGTGCTGTATTGCAAATTACTCAGGAACTGGAGAGGTGACAAGAGTGTGGGGGACAGAATTGAGGAGGAAGCAAAGAAATGAAAGAACTGAGGGAAAGACCAGAGAAAGGAATACTCCCCTGTTCTTTTTGGTTTTGTAAACTGTTAATGACAACTGGATTCTAGAAGCTGGATTCAATGATCCAGGGCTCCAGCAAACTGACAGTCACGGCTGGTTTCCCTAGTTAACAAACCGTAAAACGATTTCTTCAAAGAGGTTTAATTAGAATGTTCCAATACTGGAGCTTCAATATAACTTGAGAGCTATGCCTAAGAAACTTAAAATCAGGCTGGGTGCAATGGCTCACACCTATAATTACAGTACTGTGGGGGGTTGAGGCGGTTGGATCACCTGAGGTCAGGAGTTCGAGACCAACCTGGCCAATATGGCAAAACTCTGTCTCTACTAAAAATACACAGATTAGCTGGGTGTGGTGGCAGGTGCCTATAATTCCAGTTACTCAGGAGGCTGAGGGAGGAAAATTGCTTGAACCCAGGAGACTGAGGTTGTGGTGAGCCGAGATTGCGCCATTGAACTGCAGCCTGGGTGACAAGAGTGAAACTCTGTCTCCAGAAAAAAAAAAAAAATGAAACTTAAACTCATGTTTAAGACTTTCCTTAAACAAAAGGGCAATTAAATTTTTCTGATATTATCAGAATGAAATTATTCTAGTGGCACAAGATACTATTTTTCACAGATTACCCTGAGATAACTTACTTCCTACTTTTGTACCAGAAAATCTTAAAGCCGCAGCTGGATCAAAGGTACTTCAGTTGCAAACTTGAAAAGGTGACTCTATAATTATTCCTTTTTAATCACTTCGCAAATTTTCTCTTTCCTCTTCTTTCTTTGTCTAGTTTTCTTCAAGTAGGAAATGATTTTGTTTGCTTCGCAAGGAGCTAACATAACTCAGCTATAAAGAAGTCAAGCCAGCCAGGCATAGTGGCTCATGCCTGTAATCCCAGCACTTTGGGAGGCTGAGGTGGGCGGATCACAAGGTCAAGAGATCAAGACCATCCTGGTCAACATGGTGAAACTCCATCTCTACTAAAAATACAAAAATTACCTGGGCATGGTGGCACACACCTGTAGTCCCAGCTACTCAGGAGGCTGAGGCAGGAGAATCACTTGAACCCAGGAAGTGGAGGTTGCAGTGAGCCGAGATTGTGCCACTGCACTCCAGCCTGGTGACAGAATGAGACTCTGTCTCAAAAGAAAAAAAAGAAAAAGAATTCAAGACAGGCAATTGCCTGCTGCAAAAATATGTAATATTGATGATATGTGTTTAGTGTGTCATTTGGACATGGAAAATAACTTTGCTATAGATACTCAATATAACGAAGAGCATAGGCATAAAGATACTCACAGTTGCCAATAGTTCCAAGTGTATGCACACATTTTGCACATCTTCAGTATATTTTAGATTTTAGTTCAGTTAGCCTTACGTGGTAAAGCAAGAAAGCTTCATTTTATTGTATTTATTCTGTTGCCTTAAAATAAAGGGAGATAGTTGACAGTGTTTTAAAGGAATAAGAAGACGGGTTGCTTTTAGCAGAAGGGAATTTGTCATTCTCTCCATCACAGAAGGATTAATTGTATTGTTTTGGAGGCAGTGGGGATTAGGATGGGAATATTTGAATTTCATTATTAGAGTAGGTGGGTGCAACATGGAAATATACTTGAAACTAGGGTCCTAAGCTGCCAAAATGTTTAGCAGTTAAGATGCAAAATATGTTTGCAATTCCCACAAAACAGGAAGACCAGACTGTCTTGAACAATGTTGCTCAGTGTCTTAAGAGTACTGCCAATTCTTATTATTGGGTTTGTTTTCTGAAAGCTGCTTCCTCTTTGGCTAGGAGCTGTTCACCTTTTCCTGAAGCACGTCTACCAACAGGGGCACACTAGGAAATGTCCAGTGAATTCCTGTAGTTTTATTTTCTTTAAATTCCACTGACAAAGAGCTTGACAGCGTGGTGAAATCACTAAAGATGTTAGTGCTTAGGCTATTCTCTACAAAATCATTGAAAAGTCTTCCAAACACACCAGCAGATTGCAGCATATCAGTTTATCAGTATGTATGTTATTAGCCCTCTAGGAATCTGTTGCTGAACTCTCCACAGGTTTATTTGGTAAAGCCAAGATTCTAATCTTTTTTTTTTTTTCCTCAAATTCTTTTCCAAGTCTCAGGACAATCTTAATCTTAATCTTAAAATGCATAAGCATTAAACTCCTGAGATACGTGTTCCAACTATGATTTGAAAGTTGTTTTCTCCGAAAAAGCAGGGATCTAAACTTTTCACACTACCTTTCAATATACATACAGACTCCAACTAAGCATTAAAAATACAAACTGTAATATAAATGACCCACAGATGCACCTTTTATTCTGAAAACTTACCATTCTGTTCCACTTTCATAAAGTTACTCTTATCCTTTGTATATGGTCACCAGTCCCATCAGATCTTCCTTTACAACGTTTGAGGAATCTGTCTCTCTCCATAACCTCCAACCTTACTTTATCTTAACCCTTTATTATTTTGTATCTGGGCTGTCTTCCAACCTAGTCTCTGCCACCAATATTTCATTCTCTAATCCAACCTAAACTGTCTTTTGCTCTATTGACAGTATTATCTTTATTCTAAAAATATCAAATTCTTTCTTCATATTGTTGCCTGTTGAAGATCCACTAATTCTCCCAACTAAAAGAATCAAGTCCTGGCCAGGTGCAGTGACCTGTAATCCCAGCATTTTGGGAGGCCAAGGTGGGAGCTTTGCTTGAAGCCTGGAGTTCAACACCAGCCTGGGTGATAGAGCAAGACCCTGTCTTAAAAGAAGAATAATAAAAGAATCAAGTCCAAGCTCCTGACCCTTGGAAGCACAGCCACCACATCTTGATGCTACACAGCCTTTCTCCACACTTCTTCTTTAAAAATTGTTTTTGTGTGTTGGTTTAATTTAAAAAATAAAATAAAAATGACGATTGGATGCCATGAAGGAGGTGGCAATGCCTTAGCCATACGCTTGTTGTCAGGCCCCAGGGCCTCAAATCCCTGTCAAGAGAAGTGTTAACTTTCTCTCCTTTCATACAACACTCCCGACTCTTCTAAGACAGTTAGCCTCTTATAATCATGCCTCTTATTTTCTCACTTCTATCCTTTGTTCACACTCTTGCTAGTCATGCCATTCCCTGTTGTCATATTTTTAAGTCCAATGTATTAATTTTAATACCTAGATCCAGGTCCACCTTCTCCATGAAAGCCTTCTTCACTACCCCTCTATCCCACAGTGGTCTCACCTTGAGCTCTTAACATTTATTCTTGAAACAACAAACCCAGTAGTCCCATAGATAGCTTTGGGTTTTTTTTTTAATAAACATAGAGTTTGAAACTTACATTTGTTTTATCTGTGTTCTTTCCTCAGAAAAGAAGCCCAGGCCTCTCAAAAAGTATCAAAGAACTGAAACTCACTAGATCATCACACCCAGAGGATGAGACAGCAGCCTTGCATTGATCAGGATTGCGTCCTTAGGCCTCCGCAGCTCCTATTTTCCTACACATTGTTGCATTTCTTCCCTGCTACATAAACCCCTGATTTTAGTTGGTCAGGGAGAAGGATTTGAGACTGAGCTAGCATCTCCTCAGCTATAGCACCTGGTTAAAACCTTCTTCCTTGGCAATACTTGTCTCAGTGATTGGCTTTCTGTGTGGTAAGCAGCAGGACCGAGACCAAAGCTCTGGTGTTTCGGTAACATTCTCACTTCTATTAATTCAGCAGCTTAGCATTTAATCACTCTTTTCTATCTCCAAACTGTTTCATTTTAGAAATGTTTACATCTTATTATCTCTATTATACATCATGATCTCTTCCATTCATTGAACAAATATACACTGGACTTACGAGTACCAGGTACAACAGTAGGTATAGGAGAAAGTCCCTGTTTTCTCATTAAACTGGTTTGCGAAGCAGAGTGTTTGTTGTTGTTGTTTGAAACGGAGTTGCGCTCTGTCACCCAGGCTGGAGTGCAGGAGTATGATTTCGGCTCACTGCAATCTCTGCCTCCTGGGTTCAAGTGATTCTCCTGCTTCAGCCTCCCGAGTAGCTGAAACTACAGGCACATGCTCCCACGCTCAGCTAGTTTTTGTATTTCTAGTAGGGACAGAGTTTTGCCATGTTGGCCAGGCTGGTCTCCAACTTCTGACCTCAGGTGATCCACCCACCTTAGCCTTCCAAAGTGCTGGGATTATAGGCATGAGCCACCGCACCCAGTCTCAAAGCAGTGCATTTTTATGCATAACAAGTAGGTTTCAGCCCTGACTACTTTACTTGAGACCCCTGCTTCATAACCCAATGGAGAAGTCTCTAGAACATTAAAGAATATTAAAAGACTAGGAAGACGAGCTTTTATTAACTTTTTCTGGGCTTTTAACACTACAGAGTTATCAGCTATTACATGAGTTCAGTTAGACTTCCTACTTACTGATTTTTTTTTTTGGGTAAAAGTCACATTTTAACATTACCATAAGAGTCAGACTCTATAAAGTCGTGTGATATGGATTTCTGTGAAGGGGCATAAACAGGGCTACGTCCTAGTCTCCTTCTTTTTAACTGAAATCTTAGTGATATGAAACTGTGGACGATTGGGGAAAAAAAGTCTTTCTGTGTGAGGACGAGAAATCTGCTATCAGGTGATGAGATATATTCAATTTGAGCTTTTTTGATCTTCTTGAGGGATATTTTTATTTCTCTTCTCTTGAGACAGAGTCTTGCCGTGTCACCCAGGGCTGGAGTGCCGTTGCATGATCTCAGCTCCCTGCAGCATCGAACTCCGGGGTTCAAGCAATCCTCCTTCCTCAGCTTCCCTAGTAGATGGGACTATGGGCATGCCCCAGTACACCTGGCTAATTTTTTTCATTTTTAGTAGAGATGAGGTCTTACTATGTTATGCAGGCTAGTCTCAAACTCCTGAGCTCAAACAATCCTCCCACCTGAGCCTCCCAAAGTGCTGGAATTACAAGCATAGCCACTGCACCCAACCTCATTTTGTTTCTTCAATATCCCTATCAGGGCACAATGAGGGATATATTTGTGTTATGAAAAGTCTATTCACATGTTTATATGGATTTTATAAATTAATATTCTATAATTAAAGTTGTACATTTAAGACTCTGCTTTTTCTTAGGGCTGTAAATTCAGTTTACAAATATTATTGCTCTATTAGTAAGTGTAGCAAATTTCAGTATTCACTTCCAAGGAATCGCTCAATCATGTTTGGTCTAATTTATAATCCTAGTTTATTAAACATTTCTAAACACTTTAAACTGTACTTGGAAGTTTAAAACATCCAGTTCCTTAGAGGGTCATTGGGGGTGCCCTAGACCACCTCCATATTCAGAGATTCACTAAAACAATTTACATAATTCAGCATATATAATCGTTCTACTCATAACAACATTGCAAGGATACATAGCGGATGATAAGGGAAAGCTATTGGGAGAGTCTGGAGGAGTCCCTGGGCAAGCTTCCTCAAGGTCTCTCCTTCCCATGAAGGATCCCACAGAGCACACATTTCTTCCAGCAATGAAAATGCAACACGTGCGCAATACTTTGGCCCAGGGAACCCCACTAGAGACTTAGGGAAGGTTTTTATGAGGCCTGGTCACATAGATACAGTCTGAAACCAAAACTGCAGAGTCTCAGAAGGAAAAGTGGTATGTAACCCACCTTCATCAGTTAACTGATAACTGGGAACACTCTGAACCAACTTCCAGATGCTCCCTAAGAATCGAGCTCAAAAGCAGGCCTTTCTCAGGAGAGCAGCCTCAAACAGATCTGCTTGTTAACTTTTTTCTGCATACCAAGGTACTCCCATTTTCTAACTTAAAAAACGAAACTTTCCAAGTGCTCAAGCAACCCAGACAAAGAAAATAAATTGAAATCATAAACATGGCCAACCTTAGTTCTTTTAAGTATCCCACTATTTTCTCCAAATTTGTATTATTACAACTTTAAGTCAAAAGCCTAAATTACTTATTTACTTATAACTTTTGAAATTAGACTGACAAAATTGGTCTTAACCAATTAACCTGGTAGGTGGAGGTTGCAGTGAGGCGAGATCACGCCACACACTCCAGCCTGGGTGATGGAGCAGGACTCTGTCTCAAAAACAAAACAGTTCATACCTCGGTAGGTGCAGTGGTGTAAGCCCGTAATCCCAGCACTTTGGGAGGCAGAGGCAGTCGAATTACTTGAGGTCAGGAGTTTGAGACAAGCCTGGCCAACATGGCAAAACCCTTGTCTCTACTAAAAATACAAAAATTAGCCAAGTGTGGTGGCGCACACCTGCAATTCCAGCTACTCAGGAGACTGAGGCACGAGAATCGCTTCAACCTGGGAGGCAGAGGTTGCAGTGAGCGGAAATCACACCACTGCACTCCAGCCCGGGTGACGGAGCGAGACTCCATCTTAAAAGAAAAAAAACAATATAAATAAAAACAAAGTTCAAGCCGGGCACGGTGGCTCACGCCTGTAATCCCAACACTTTGAGAGTACAAAAAATAATTACCCTATTTTTCCCAAGTACAAAAAATAATTACCCTATACTATAGAAGATAAAAGATGTACAAGATGTACACAAAAAGAACTTTGGAAATTTAGAGAACTCTTTACTTTCCAATGACCAAGTTACTTTGGGGAATCGAGCAGTTCTCTTAACTTGAAGATACAGTGAAACTAGGATTGCACTAAAGGGAAAAATGGGATAAGCAATAAATATAACTAGAGATGTGAGCCAACCAGAGGGGAAAGTCTTTCTCAATCCTCTCTTCCAGATAAAATCAAGCTTGGCCATTTTTCTCTTATCTAATTACAAGTCAAAAGCGTTTTGAGTGATTTATGGGAATTAAAGCTTTTGGTGCACGGCTAGTTCATTCTTAAATTACCCATGCTTATATAGTGTAGGAGAAGGTGTAAGCCTATGTCCCAATTTACACATATTGCCCCCAAATAATTATTAGTAGTGGCCTCTTCCTCTCTCAAAATTAAGTATGACGCCCTAGTTTTGGGTAAAAAAACCAAAAGTAATTTTTTTGCTGGACTCCAGCGCCCTCTTGTGATTAAAATTTCACATTCTGATATTGCTTATTCTGAGACGAGAAACTACCAAAAAAATACGAACATCTCAAAGTTGATCATCTAATAACTTTCCCCAAAAGATCTCAGCTTTGAGTTTCATGTCGTCGCACTTTAACACCGAGTACCCCTGCATGGTTGCTGCCCTCTTCAGATTTCAGAGCCATCTCCCGCATGCATCAGTAGTTGTAGCTCCCCGCACTGTCACTCTCTGTAACACTACTTCTGTCCTAATTCTTGGTGAATTCAGTATATCCGATAACAATCTCCCCAGCACTCAGGCCTCTGACTGCCTCCAACTTCTCTCCTCCGGTGATCTTGTTCTCCACCCTGCCTTAGCTATGTACTTGCAGGTCGTGCCATAGATTTTGTAAGCATAGTCTGTCTCTCCACCTAAATCCCTCTAGTAACCCAACTGCGGCAAACCTTTGACCTTCCTCCCCCAGGGCCTACGATCCACTAATTATGCCAGTATTTCACTGTGCCTCGCCCCTCACTGCTTTCTTTAGTCACCATACCGGCCGAAACTCCATGATCATTATAATTACATCCTTGCCCTCAGTTCCTCTGCTTCTCTTTTGATTTGGCACAAAGATCTCCAATGACTTATGAGCTGTGCTACTGGATTGGCTGGCTGGTTAGAGACTTGAAAAAAATAACTGAGAAGTTGGTGCTTAGGTGGACTATGCATGGACCTTTTGGAATGGACCCAGAGGGTGGGAATATTTGTGTGCTGCATGTATGTCCAGTAGATGGTATCACGATGGCGGAGGTTCTCAAAAATCAGATAATCATGATAATCTATTTTGTGAATGTCGGTAAGCTTCTTTCTCCAGGTATCCCAGTGCTTGTTTAGTGGCTACGTGTGCAAACTGTGCCAGCACGGAAGGAAGTTACGTGTGAGCTAGTAACATAGTTTTCCCTCACCAAGGCTGCTCCGACTATACCTACTGCTGAATGTCCCATTGTCTAACAGCCGAAGTCAACACTAAGCCACCAATAAGGCACTATTGTCCAAGGTGACCAGATGGTCACCTAGTAGTAGCTGCTTGTGTGGACTCTTCCCAACATGAAAGGAACATCCCTTTATCCTCTCAGGAATAGCTACATATTCTGGTTAAAATTTTGCATAGTGGCTGAGTGCAGTGGTTCACATTTTGGGAGGCCAACGAGGGCAGATCACCTGAGGTCAGGAGTTCAAGACCAGACTGGCCAACATGGAGAACCCCCATCTCTACTAAAAATACAAAAATTGGCTGGGCGTGGTGGTGGGCACCTGTAATCCCAGCTACTCGGGAAGGTGAAGCAAGAGAATTTCTTGAACCCAGGAGGTGGAGGTTGCAGTGAGCCAAGATCATGGCACTGCACTCCAGCCTGGGCAACAGAACGAGACTCCATCTCAAAAAAAAAAAAAAAATTGCATTGTATTCCCTGCCTGCAGAGCTTCTACGAATACCACTATTATGAAGTTACAGAATGCCTGATCTATTGCCTTAGTATTCCATATAATATTGTCTCTGATCATGGGCATATATTATGGTAAAAGAAGTCTTATGTTCCCAAAATTCAGTATATACCTAGATCTTGCAGAAGCAGCTGGCTTGATAGAACAGTGAATTGGCCTGCCTAATGCTCAATTACAGTGTGAGTGGGGAAACCCTACAGGAAGGGGTAGATGCAGTAAACCAGCAGTCAATATTTGCACATACTAATAATGCACGGAAGGCAGGTGTGGTGGCTCATGTCTGTAATCCCAGCACTTTGTGAGGCTGAGGCAGGTGGATCACTTGAGGTCAGGAGTTCGAGACCAGCCTGGCCAACGTGGTGAAACCCCATCTCTACCAAAAAACACAAAAATTAGCTGGGCGTGGTGGTGTGTGCCTATAGTCCCAGGTAATCGGGAGTCTGAGGTGGGAGAGTTGCTTCAACCCAGTAGGTGGAGGTTGCAGTGAGCCGAGATCATGCCACTGCACTCCAGCCTGCATGACAGAGCGAGATCCTGACCCCGCCACCAATAAAGAATGCATGGATGCATGGAGCTAAGCATGGTGGCTGATGCCTGTAATCCCAGCACTTTGGAAGGCTGAGGCAGCAGGGTCTCTTGAAGCCAGGAGTTCAAAATCAATCTGGGCAACACAGATCCAGTCTCTAAAAATAAGATAAAGTATTAGCAGTGCACGTGTCGTCCTCAGGAGACTGAGGTGGGAGGATTAAGTCCAGGTGTTGGAGGCTGCAGTGAGCCACGATCATGCCACTGCACTCCAGACTGGGTGACGCAGTAAGACCATGTTTCTAAAAATTAAAAAAAATAAAAAATAAAGGAATGCATGAGTGTGAGAACCTGAGTAGAATGGTTCTGCTATCCACACTGGTCTCCAGGGTGTTTAACACACTAGACCTGCTCCTGCCTCCGTGCCCTCTACCTGAAATACTTTCCTCCCAGATGGCTTCTTCATTCCCTCTCAGGCTTTCTTCAAATACTTGCTCAAATGTCAACCTCTTAACAAGGCCTCCCCCAACCACTCTATTTAAAATTGTAAAACCTTTCTTTGCCTTCCTGATTACTCCTTACCGGGCATCTCTCTGTAGTCCTTCTCACCGTCTAACATATTTATTTGTTTGTTTATTGTTATTGTTTGTCCTCCTCCCTCTAGAAAGTGAGCTTCATGACAGCAGGGATTTCTATTTCCTTCACTGTTCTATCCCCAGTGACTAAGGCAGTGCCGGAAACATAGCAAGAACTCAATAAACATTTCTCTTTTTTTTTAAAGTTATTTTTTGTTTCCATAAGTTTTGGGGAAACAGGTGGTATTTGATTACATAAGTTCTTTAGCAGTGATTTGTGAAGTTTTGGTGTACCCAACACCTAAGCAGTACACACTGAACCCAATTTGTGGTCTTTTATCCCTCACTCACTTCCCACCCTTTTCCCCTGAGTCCCCAAAGTCCACTGTGTCATTCCTATGCCTTTGCATCCTCATAGCTTATCCCCGACTTATGAGTGAGAACATATGAACAAATGATGTTTGGTTTTCCATTCCTGAGTTACTTAAAATAATAGTCTCCAATCCCAATAAACATTTCTTGATTGACTCAAATGACTATCATGAAAGTTCTTGTGAAGAGGAGACAATATCTCTGGTCTATTATCTTTACCTACGACATAGGTTGGTTGGTAAACTTTTCCTGTAAAAGGCTAAGTAGTGAATATTTTAGGCTTGTGAGCCATGCAGTCTTTTCCCAATCACTTCACATTCGCATTGGAGCACCAAAGCAGCCATTGATGGCAGGTAAATGAACAGGCAATACCTGGAAAGGAAATAAGGGAATTGCTGAGGTCCTAGGAACTGGCAGCCTGAGGAGGGAGTCGATGTGAAAAGTGCGTGAAGGGAAATATTTTACACAGATGTGCTTGTACACTTTTCTTTATGCCTTCTCACTCCACAATCATGGCTAATACTGTTGAAGTTAAATGTTCAGCTTGATTTTTACTTTTGAGCATTGTACATATAAAATTCCCACAGAGTACATTTACTAATACAACCGCCAGGTGGAGCCCCTTCTTTTTCCCTCTGTAAGCTATTCCACGAGTATTCATTGAATACCTAGTATACGACCAGAAAGAAGTGTTGGGACACAGCTTTGAATGAGGCAAAGATCTTATGCTTGAAAAGCTTATATTCTAATGGAGAAGACAGATGATAAGTATGTATAAAAAAGGTAATTTCCGATAGTGATATGTCCTACAAGGAAATTACATAGAGCAATAGGAGAGCTTCCCTGAGGATATGCTATTTAAGCAGGAAACTGAAAAATAAGTAAGAGGCAGACATACAAATGCTGAGGGTAGAGTTGTTTTCTTCTACTGTGGTAAAATATTCAGAATATAAAAATGTACCATTCAAATCATTTTTTATTTTTGAGACAAAGGTTTTCTCTTGTTGCCCAGGCTGGAGTGCAATGGTGTAATCTCGGCTCACCACAGCCTCTGCCTCCCAGGTTCAAGCGATTCTCCTGCCTCAGTCTCCCAAGTAGCTTGGACTACAGGGCCATGCCAATATGCCCAGCTAATTTTACTTTTTTGTTTGTTTGCTCGCTTTTGAGACGGAGTCTCCCTCTATCATCCAGGCTGGAGTGCAGCAGTGCGATATCACTGCAACCTCCACCTCCCGGGTTTAAGCAATTCTCCACCTCAGCCTCCTGAATAGCTGGGATTACAGGCACGCGCCACCACACCCAGCTAATTTTTTGTGTTTTTAGTAGAGATGGGGTTTCACCATCCTGGCCAGGCTGGTCTTGAACTCCTGAGCTTGTGATCCACCTGCCTCAACCTCCCAAAGAGCTGGGATTATAGGCTTGAGCCACTGTGCCTGGCCTAATTTTGTATTTTTAGTAGAGATGGGTTTTCTCCATGTTGGTCAGACCAGTCTTGAACTGCTGACCTCAGGTGATCCACCTGCCTTGGCCTCCCAAACTGCTGGGATTACAGGCTCAAATCGTTTTTAAATGTACTGTTTTATGGCATTAAGTATATTCATTGCTTTGTAACCATCACTACCATCCTCTCCAGAACTTCTTTCATCTTCCAAACTGAAACTTCATGCCCATTAAACAACCACTCTTCACCCTCTTCCCAGTAGCAACCATCCTACTTTCTGTCCCTATGAATTTGATTTCCCTCAGTACCTAATATAAGTGGAATCAAACAGTATTTGTCCTTATTTCTCTTAGCATAATGTCTTCAAGATCCATTCATGCTAGTCAGAATTTTCTTCTCTTTCGAGGCTAAATGATCTTCCTTTCTCTGTGTATACCAAGTTTTATCATTCATTCAACAGTTGATGAACATTAGAGTTGCTTCCACTTTTGGCTGTTGTAAATAACACTGTTATGTATATGGGTGTATAAATACCTGTCCGAGCTCTTGCCTTCAGTTCTTTTGGGTATATACCTAGAAGTAGAATCATGGAATACTGTTTTCCACAGTAACTGCACCATTTTATATTATGCCAATGGTGCACAAGAGTTCCAGTTTCTCCACATTCTTGACAACAATTGTTATTTTCTATTTGTTTGTGTACTTCTTTCTTTTTTTAAAAAAATATCTAAAATGTGTTTATTGGGATGGTTTCCCACTCATCTTGATTCAGGGTGCTTTTAGTGCTGCTTCCTCCTGAAGAAGAAGCATCCTTCTGTCAGCCTTGCTTTTCCTTCTGTAGGCTGTCAGAGAATGGTAGAGGAGTGATATGGTTTGGCTATGTCCCTATCCAAATCTCATCTTGAATTGTAGTTCCCATAATTCCTATGTGTTGTGGGAGGGACCTTGTGAGAGGTAATTGAATGGAGGTGGTTACCCTCATGCAGTTCTTGTGCTAGTACTCATTAGATCTGATGGTTTTATAAGGGGCTTTCCCACCCACCTTTGCTTGGCACTGCTCCTTCCTTACACCATGTGAAGAAGGACATGTTTGCTTCCCCTTCCACCATGACTGTAAATTTCTTGAGGCCTCTCTAGCCCTGTGGAACTATGAGTCAATTAAACCTCCTCTCTTTATAAATTTCCCAGTCTCTGGCTGGGAACTGTGGCTCACGCCTGTAATTCCAGCACTTTGGGAGGCCAAAGTGGATGGATCACTTGAGGTCAGGAGTTCAAGATCAGCTTGGCCAACATGGTGAAACCCCATCTCTACTAATAATACAATAATTAGCCAGGTGTGGTGGTACACAACTGTAATCCCAGCTACTAGGGAGGCTGAGGCACAAGAATCACTTGAACCTGGGAGGCAGAGGTTGCAGTGAGCTGAGATTGTGCCACTGCATTCCAGCCTGGACAACAGAGTGAAACCATGTCTCAAAATGAATTCATGAATGAATTAATTAATTAAATACAATAAAAATAAATTACCCAGTCTCAGGTATTTTTTCACAGCAGCATGAGAATGGACTAATACAGTAAATTGGTACCACAGAGAGTGGGTTGCTGCTATAAAGATACCCAAAAATGTGGAAATGACTTTGGAACTGGGTTACAGGCAGAGATGGAACAGTTTAGAGGGCTCAGAAGAGGACAGGAAAATATGGGAAAGTTTGGAGCTTCCTAGAGACTTGTGTTATCACTATTTGACCCAAATGCTGATGGTGATATGGACAATAAAGTCCAGGCTGAAGTGGTCTCAGATGAAGATGATGAACTTGTTGGGAACTGGAGTAAAGGTAACTCTTGCTATGCAATAAGACTTGAGAGAAATGATTTAGGGTATCTGGTGGAAGAAATGTCTAAGCAGCAAAACATTCAAAGGAAACAGAGCATAAAAGTTTGAAAAATTTGCAGCCTGATGATGCAATAGAAAAGAGAACCCTATTTGCTGGGGAGAAATTCAAGCACACTGAAGAAATTTGTGTAAGTAGCAAGAAACTTAATGTTAATCACCAAGAAAATTAAGAAAATATCTCCAGGACATGTCAGAAACCTTCACAGCAGCCCCTCCCATCACAGGCCCTGAGGCCTAGGAGGTAAAAATGGTTTCCTTGGCTGGGTCCAGGGCCCTCTTGCTGTGTGCAGCCTTGGGACTTGGTGCCCTATGTCCCAGCCACTCCATCCATGGCTACGAAGGGCAAATGGTTCAGGCCATTGCTTCAAGGGATGTAAGCCCCAAGCCTTAGAAGCTTCCATATGGTGTTGGGCCTACAGATGTGCAGAAATCAAGAATTGAAGTTTGGGAACCTCCACCTACATTTCGGAGGATGTATGGAAATTCCTGGATGTCCAGACAGAAGTCTGATTCAGGGGCAGAGGCTTCATGGAAAACCTCTGCTAGGGCAGTGATATGGTTTGGCTGTGTCCTCACCCAAATCTCGTCTTGAATTCCCACATATTATGGGACAGACCTGTGGGAGGTAATTGAACCATGGGGCACTGTTCTTGTGATAGTGAATGAGTCTCACAAGATCTGAGGGTTTAAAAAAATAGGAGTTTCTCTGAACAAGCAAGCTCTCTCTTTGCCTGCCACCATCCATTTAAGATGTGACTTGCTCCTCCTTGCCTTCTGCCATGATTGTGAGGCTTCCACAGCCACATGGAACTGAGTTCACCATTGAACCTCTTTCCTTTGTAAATTGCCCAGTCTTAGGTATGTCTTTATCAGCATTGTGAAAACGGACTAATACAGGCAGCGTGGAAGAGAAATGTGGGGTTGGAGCCACAACACAGAGTCCCCAGTGGGGCACTGCCTAGTGGAGTTATGAGAAGAGGTCCACCATCCTCTAGACTCCAGAATGGTAGATCCACCAGCAGTTTGCCCCATGCACCTGGAAAAGCCATAGACGGTAAACACCAGCCACGAAAGCAGCTGGGAGGGTGGCTGTACCTAGCAAAGCCACAGTAAAAGAGCTGCCCACGGCCATGGGAACCTACCTCTTCCATCAGGGTGACTTGGATGTGAGGCATGAAGTTAAAGACCATCTTGGAACTTTAAGGTTTCATGACTGCCCTATTGGATCTCAGACCTGCATGGGGCCTGTAGCCCCTTTGTTTTGACCAACTTGTCCCATTTGGAATGGGTGTATTTGTCCAATGTCTGTACCCCCATTGAATATAGGAAGTAACTAATTTGCTTTTGATTTTACAGGCTTATAAGCAGAAGGCTCTTGTCTTGTCTCAGATGAGACTTTGGAGTTGGACTTTTGGGTTAATGCTGGAATGAGTTAGGACTCTGGGGGACTGTTGGAAGGGCATGATTATGTTTTGAAATGTGAGGACATGAGATTTGGGAGGGGTCAGGAGAGGAATCATATGGTTTGGCTGTGTCCTCACCAAAATCTCATCTTGAATTGCAGTTCCTATAATCCCCATGTGTCATGGGAGGAACCCAGTGGGAGGTAATTGAATCATGAGGGCAGTCACCTCCATGCTGTTCTCATGATGGTGAGTGAATTCTCACAAGATCTGATGGTTTTATAAGGGCTTTTCCCCCTCACTCGGCACTTCTTGCTGTTGCCATGTGAAGAATGATGTGTTTGCTTCTCCTTCTGCCACAATTGTAAGCTTTGTGAGGCCTCCCAAGCCCTGCAGAACTATGAATCAATTAAACCTCCTTTATAAATTACCCAGTCTCAGGTATTTCTTCATAGCACATGAGAACAGACTAATACAAGGAGCCAACACACGCCACTACTGTGTGTGCATGGCTCATGAGCATGGTGATTACAGTATACAGGGCATTTCACATCCCTGAAGTAGCAACTGGGGCTCTGTACCAGGCACCTCTTCTTGTATTTCCTCTTTTCCTCATTTGGAGAGGGATAAAGGAGATTTTTGCAAGAGATATGTTCACATGGGGAGGTCAGAACCACCAGAAAGACTTTTTTTTTATTTTTCTCAAATAATGGCCATTTTAATTGGGGCAAAGTGGTATCTCATCATGCTTTTGACTTGCTTTTCCCCAGTGACTAGTGAAGGTGAGCATCTTTTCATGTACTTATTAGCCATTTATATAGTTTCTTTAAAGAAATGTCTATTCAAGTCCTTTGCCTACTTTTTAATCATTTTTTTTGTTGTTGTTAAGCTGCAGGAATTCTTTATATATTCTGGACATTAACCCATTATCAAATATATAATTTTCTCCCATTCTGTGGGTTGTCTTTTAACTCTCTTGAAAGTGTCTAGACTGGGCACAGTGGCTCACACCTGTAATCCTAAGCACTTTGGGAAGCCAAGGCAGGTAGACCACCTAAGCCCATGTGTTTGAGAACAGCCAGGGCAATATAGCAAAACCCGCTCCCTACTAAAAAGTACAAAAAATTATCTGGGCATGGTGGTGGGTGCCTATAGTTCCAGCTACTCGGGAGGCTGAGGTAAGAGGATTACTTGAGCTTGGGAAGTCCAGGCTGCAGTGAGGTGAGATGGTGCCACTGCACTCCAGCTTGGGCAACGGGAATAAGACCCTGTCTTGAAAAAAAGAAAATAAAAAAGTAAAAAGTGTCCTCCTTTTTTGTTTAGTTTTTTGAAATAGGGTCTTGCTTTGTTGCCCAGGGGGGAATGCAAGTGGCATGATCATGACTCACTGCAACCTCGACTTCCTGAGCTCAAGCAATCCTCCTGCTTCAGCCTCTGGAATAGCTGGGACGATAGGTATGCACCACCACACTGGGTCAAAAGTGTCCTCCTTTGGTGCATAAAAGTTTTTTATTTTCTTTTTAAAATTTTGATGAAGTTCATTTTATCTAGTTTTTGTTTTGTTGCCTGTGCTTTTATCATATCCAGGAAATCACTGCCACAGCTAATGTCACGAAGCTTTCCCCTATGTTATCTTCTAAGAGTTTTACAGTTTTAGCTCTTTGTGTCTTTGGTAAATTTTGTGTAGGGTGTAAGGTAAGGGTCCAATGTTATTCTTTTGCATGTGGCTATGCAGTTTCCTCAGCACCATTTATTAAAAAGACTGTCCTTTCCCAATTGAATGGTCTTGACACCTTTGCCAAAAGCCATTTGGCCATATGTGTGAGGGTTTATTTCAGGGCTTTCTATTATATTCCATTGATCTGGGTATCTGTCTTTATGTCAGGACCACACTGTTTTGATTACTGTAACTTTGTTGAGGATAGAGTTTTAAATCAGAAGTCACAGCGAGTCCAAAAGATTCCAGCAGGGGTTGGCAAACTTTTTTTGGTAAAGGGCCAGATAGTGAATATTTTGGGCTTCACAGGCTGTATTGTATGGGCTGTATCACACCTTCTCTGCTCTGCTGTTGTACCACTTAAGCAGTTGTCAACAATGCATAAAAAAGTGGGTGTGGCTGTGTTCCAATAAAACTTACACATAAAAATGGTTGGCAGGAAGGATTTGTCACAAAGGCAGTAGTTTGCCAACCCCTACATTAGAAGTCACAGTTTGGCATTTCCAAAGGCTTGGCGGAAGGCAATGTGCTATGAACAGTGGGAAGAATGAAGCATGATGAGGTTGGAGAGAGGGGCAGGGGCCAGATTACAAAGCTTTGGAGACCACAGCAGGATTTCATCTATTCTTTATCCATTTATTCACCAAACAGCTATCTAGGACCTACTATGAGCCAGGGCTGGGGCTCCATAGGAGGTAGACTCTATCTTAGTTCTCACAGGATTTCGATGTAGATAGGAAGCATAAGCTAAGTGTTTTAATATGGTATCATATTTCCCTTCTGAATCATGACAGGCTCCTGATGGGATCTCTGCTCAGTGCTTTACCCTACGGCTTTAGGGTATTAGTCCGTTCTCACACTGCTGATAAAGACATACCTGAGACTGGGTAATTTACAAAGGAAAAGAGATTTAATGGACTCACAGTGCCACATGGCTGGGGAATCCACATGTCTTTCTCAATCATGGTGAAAGGCAAAAGGCACATCTTACATGGTGACAGGGAAGAGAGAAAAAAAATAGCCAAGTGAAAGGGGTTTCCCCCTATAAAACCATCAGATCTTGTGAGACTGCACTACTGGAAGAATAGTACAGGGGAAACTGCCCCTGTGATTCAGTCATCTCCCACCAGGTCCCTCCCACAACACGTGGGATTATGAGAGCTACAATTCAAGATGAGAGTTGGGTGGGGACACAGGCAACAATATCACTTAGTTTAAGTCTTACTATTTTTCTCTAGGATTATTGCAACAGTCTGTTCAAACAGGTTTCTGCCTCTAGCCGCACCTGCTTCCTACCTGGCATCTATGCTACAGCAAGAGACATTTCTAAAATGCAATTCTGATTGCACTCCCCAGCCTGGAGCTGTGTTGATGGCTTTTCATCACTGTCAGAGTCAAGTCTAATCTGTCAGAATGATGTGGAAAGCCCCACATAACCAGACTAGCTGACAGCCCAAGACAACTAGTCCCTCACACGCACACACACAAGAACATGTTTGATCATGATTAAACCTGGGAAAACACCAACATCAAAGAAGAACATTTGAGATCTGTGTGAATTCTTGTTGTTGGTATTTCTATTGTAAAGCATTGTTGGTATTTCTATTGTAAAGCATAATTACTGAGCAAAACTTAGTGATCATCATAGCAAACTCACATAGAGATACTCTGTGTCCTGCACTGCTAACTCATTTAATCCTCACAACTACTCTATGCAGTAGGTAGTATTACTATTCCCATTTTACAAATTAGGCAACTTAGGCATAGGAAGACTAACTTTCCCCAGGATCTCATAGCTTGCACATGTGATAGCATTAATATTCCAACCCAGAAATTCTGGCATGACATTCTGTTATTAAGCACACTGACATGCTCCTTTTAGCAGCATATGCACTAAAATTGGAATGATACAGAGAAGATTAGGTAGGCCTCTGTGCAAGGACGACACGCAAGTTCATGAAGCATTTCACATTTAAAAAGAGAAACCACTGCTCAAGCCTGCGATCCCAGGACTTCAGGAGATTGAGCCGGGGCAATCATTTGAGCCCAGGAGTTTGAGACCAGCTTGAGGCAAAATAGCAAGACCCAGCCTCTACAAAAACATTTAAAAATTCACTCTGTGTGGTGGCATGTGCCTGTGGTCCCCGCTACTCGGGAGGTTGACGTGGAAGCCTTGAGGTAGAGGCTGCAGTGAGCCATGTTCACACCACTGTACTCCAGCCTGGGCAACACAGCAAGACCCTGTTTCAAAAAATTTTTTTAAATAAAAATAAATAAATAATATACATATGCAAAAGTACACTAAGCCCCCCTCACTTAACCATAAATGTATTCTTTTAAAATATTGACTAAAGCTGTGACTTTTGCTTAAAAGTGTGGTCTCTGAGTGGTAGCACCAGAATCATCTGGGAGCTTATTAGAATGCCAATTCACACGGCTGGGGCCTGACCCAGGGAAGCAGAGTCTCTGGAGTTGGAGCCCAAGGATTTGAGTTTCAGCAAGCTCCCCAGGTGACTTCTTAGCCTGAGAAAGTTTGAGTAGTGCTACTCTCAAACATTTTATTCCTGAGGAGTAAAGGCCTTAATGGAGATAAAACTTAAGGCAAACACATGAGTAATTTTGACCAAAAAAAGTAGAAATAGGATTATTTTTAATGCAAAGATTTCAAACCATGAAAGGAAACAAATGCTTGTACAGAACAAGAGGCCATCAGAGGTCTTGAGAAGATGTCGAGGCCAGAAAAGCACAGGATGCACCTGAATTCGGAGCAAACCTGCATGAGCTCAAATTCCAGCACACCCACAGAGCAGCTGTGCACCTTTGGCAAATTGCTTCACTGTGACTTTTGTTTCTCCATTCAGAGCTTGAAATAGCAAACTCCTTGACCCATATACTCCAGGAAGGTTGTGAAAAATCAAGGGGGATCATCTATGGGACAGTGATTTGTACAGTTGGATAGTGTGGTAATCAGATTTCATTTTCTGCTGTAACACTTCACAAGACGATATATGTGCTTTCCCTTCTCCTGTTCAGGCAGCAGATGGGATTTTGAGTCTTGTAGTTCCCTAGGGGAACTCTATTTTCTATAGTATCAGCTGCAGGAGTAGACAGCTAGACTGAAGGATTACTCCAGGCTTGAAAAGAGAGAGAAATGGCCTCATCCGAGAGGATGGGGCCAGAGAGTTGGCAGATAATGGTGGAAACCAGGCTATATGTCTCTAAACTCATCTGCGGCCTTACAATTTCTACCCCCAAAAAGTTTAATTCAGACCTGGGATAGCTTAGACTGATATTCAGCCCCATACAGGCTTACTGTCTACCCGCCAACTGCTGTTGGATGGGTTGAGTATGTTAGCTTGTATTCTGATCAGTCGGTGCTCACGCTACAAGGGTTATGGTTTTTCATAACACCTCTAATGATAGACCATAATAGAAGGGAATGTTATCTGAAACTTAGTTCGAACAGAAGAGATTTCCGTCGGTCTGGCAATGGTTCCACAGACTCATGCCAGGCCTCACCCAGGCCTGCACACTCGTCTGACCACTGCTTGCATAGCCCTTCCTTGATTTAGTGACAAATGGCTTCAGCATGTTCACTAGAAAAAAATTGGCTGGACGCGGTGGCTCACACCTATAATCCCAGCACTTTGGGAGGCTGAGACAGGAGGATCACATGAGCCCAGGAATTCAAAACCAGCTTGGGGAATATAGTGAGACCCCCATTTCTATAAAAAAAAGAGAACAATTTACAACTTACCTACTCTGTCTCCATCACATTTTTCCAACTAAGAAAGATACAAGCTACCACTCTAGGAGATCTCCCATGCGTGTGTGGGGAAGACTGTTTCCAGGCTAGAGTTTCTTTTATTCATTTTGTGAAGCTGTGTCTCCTGTCAACTCCTGGCTACCATTCTTTTTTTCTCCCCCTTTTTTTCCCATTGCTATTCCCTGCCCTCCGCCCCGCCTCAACCGGGGACAGAATAGGTGTTTTTCCTTTCTATTCTCTTTTTTCCTCTTGGCTTATTTCTTCTAGGTTAAAGGCAACTTTCAGATAAGTGTATATTGTTTAGGACAGGGAACATACTGAATTTAAAGAACACTACCAGGCTTCTTACAGGAGGATAAAATATATTCTATTCCCTAGGCAAACTGATTTTCAACAATGTAATAGATTCATATACCTTATAACCTTCAATTCCGAATGGTAGAAGGAAGAAATCAGCTCTTTTTCTAGCATGCATTATTATTATCATTATTACTTTTTGAGACAGAGTTTCGCTCTTGTCACCCAGGCTGGAGTGCAATGGTGCAATTGTGGCTCACTGCAAACTCTGCCTTCCAGGTTCAAGCGATTCTCCTGCCTCAGCCTCCCCAGTCGCTGGGATTACAGGCATGCCACCACACCCAGCTAAGTTTTGTATTTTTAGTAGAGCCAAGGTTTCACCATGTTGGCTAGACTTGTCTTGAACTCCTGACCTCAGATGATCCACCCACCTTGGCCTCCCAAAGTGCTGGGGTTACAAGCGTGAGCCACTGCACTCAGCCATATTTATAATTAAAGCTGAAATGTTCAAAGTGGCCACCAGCCACACCAGGGGAGGTGTTATAGAGACAGTTATCCAAAAATTACAAAATGATTTCTGGCTCTGCTCCAAGTGACCTATATAATCTAAGGAGAAGCCAAACATCCTCTTTCGCTTGGTGGTAAACTGGCTTACCACACCTAGGATCTGCTTAACAGAAACCCCAAAACAGAGATAGCCATCAAGGTAGGTACAACCAGGGAAGGGGTGTTGTCTGATTGTCCTCTCAGGTGCTCAGCGTAAATCATGTGTTCAGCCAAATACCTTCATCCTGCCTACAATGCTCAACCCCCCCAGAAAAGCAAAACATCTACAGAGTTTGATCCCTTTCTACTCAAGGTGTGGTCTATAGAGGTCAGTTAAGACATGCAGAATCAGAGGCCCCCCCACCCTGCCCAGGCCCCCTGAGTTCTGCAGTGCCTGTTTTTTAGCAAGATCTCCAGGTGATTCCTATGCATGTTAATGTATGAAAAGTACTGATTTAAGTGACATATTTGTTAAAACACATATCAAAAAAGAAACAAGATTTTCTACTAAGTATGAAGATTGGAAAGAATGAAACAACTCACCTCAATTATGATGTATGACGCTGGAAGCAAAGCAGTCTAAATCTCAGCGCAGAAACAGTGGTAATACCGAGATTTCTATACTTGTGAGTTTTCCTAGACAGACTTCAACCAAGGCCCACGCCTAATAAACAGACGAATATTAGTCCAGAAACTTTCCTTCCTGCCTGCTCTCAGGGCGGG
Source organism: Sapajus apella (assembly GCF_009761245.1). NCBI lineage: Eukaryota > Metazoa > Chordata > Mammalia > Primates > Cebidae > Sapajus > Sapajus apella. Next base: position 9,677,730 of record NW_022436985.1, on the reverse strand, counting down.
AGAAAGAATCAGAGAGGAAACTTGGCAGCTCCCAAAGTAGATCCTGCAGCTGCTAGGGAGCATTGAAGCTTTCCGAGTCAACTAGCCTTGAGGAAATGTCCAGAGTGAAATTAACAGCTCTACTATCTCCTTGAGTTCCTTTTTTCTCTACTACTCACTGATTATTAATCACATTTCTTTCCCAATCACTGGGATTCAAACAGACGACCTAATGCTTCCAGTCAGCGTGGGATCCTCTTCCGGCACTCCCAGCAAGGGGATAGAAGAAGGGGGAAAGTTGCATGTCAGAGAGATATTTTTATATCTTTCTCTTTGTGCCACAGAATTCTGATGACAGCATCTCCAACACAAACAGCAACTTTATTTTTGAAACGGAAGGATCAAAACCAATTCTAGCAAATGGCTTTGCTCTGTGTGTAAACTTCCTGTGCTCTGTTAACCCTGATGTAACTGAGGGTTTCCTCTCACAGGCCCTGCTTTCTAGCACACATAAAGAAACAACCAAGCAGGGCTATGACATAGATTTGAAAAGGAAGCGAATTAAACCAAAACAAAGACAGATTTCAGTGCAAAGGCCCAGCAGAGTTTTAAAGAGGACCGAGAAGCTGTACTTTTCATGCTATTCTTTCCTAAACCAAAAGTAAAATAGGAAGTCAAGGCTATATAAAATACGTATTTCTCTTTCTCTCTCTCTCTCTCTCTCTCTCTCTCTCTCTGTGTGTGTGTGTGTGTGTGTGTGTGTGTGTGTGTGTGTATTTTAAACAGAGACAGGATCTTGTTATGTTGGCCAGGGTAGTCTCAGACTCCTGGCGTCAAGCAGTCCTCCCACTGCAGCCTCCCAAAGTGCTGGGGTCACAGGCATGAGCTACCAAACTTGGCTTTTTTTTTTTTTCTGAGGCAGGATCTCACTTTGTCACCTAGGCTGGAGTTAAATAGGCATTTTATATTCCAAAAACATGATAGATGTCAAGGGAAAAAATATGACATTTACTAAGGGCTTCTAATTCCACTGTTTACAGATCTTGAAAAGCTTCTTAATCCAAGCCTTCCCCAGGCCACTGCACTACAGCCTGGACAACAGAGTAGGACTCCATCTCAAAAAACAGAATTTCAAACACACCCTTAGAAATTCACATTTTAACAGCAAACTTACATGCAGATAAAGAGAAGTATAGTTTTATACTCCCAAGTTACATAGCAAGCTGAAATGGAGACTATTTTAATGTTCATTTTAGATTTATTCTTTCTTCTGTCTCAGAAAAAGAGCAAAAAGGAGACATAAAACTCAAGCTATGTCTACAGCAGTATCAGTCAATGTGGTTTTATTTTTACTAACAAATTATTCAATTGCTTACTCTATAAGTAATACACACATACTATAATACTATATACAAAACACAAAATAGAGTTAGCAATAACAAATGAAAACTTTATACAAAATACTTGATTCCATCAGTATTTAACTTTTGACCAGAAGACTTAGCCTGTATATTCTTTTCTGATATTAAAGAATAATCACATTTTTATAGTATTCTTAACTGCAGAAAAATAGGAATGAATGGAGAGGAGGGCTAATGAGACAGTTGAAATACACATTTATAAATATGTATACAATTTAGTAATGTCATATCATCTGAATTAATATCTTTTTTTTTTTTGAGATGGAGTTTTGCTCTTGTTGCCCAGGCTGGAGTGCAATGGCGTGATCTCAGCTCACTGCAACCTCTGCCTCCAGCGTTCAATCAATCCTCCTGCCTCAGCCTCCTAAGTAGCTGGAATTACAGGTATTCACCACCACATGTGACTAATGTATTTTTGTTATTTTTAAATGGATAATTAAATTATTTTAACTATAGTCACCTTGTTGTGCTAGCACATACTAGGTCTTAGTTATTCTATCTAATTATTTTTGTACCCATGAACTATCCCACTTCTCCCCACCTCCCCAATACCTTTCCCAGCCTCTGGTAACCATTATTCCACTTTGTATCTCAGTGAGTTCAATTGTTTTAGTTTTTAGCTCCCACAAATAAGTAAGAACATGCTATGTTTATCTTTCTGTGCTTGGCTTGTTTCACTTAACATAAGTATCTACAGTTCCATGTATATTGTTGCAAATGATAGGATCTCATTCTTTTTTATGTCTGAATAGTACTTCACTGTGTATATGTACCACATTTTCTTTATCCATTTGTCTGTTGATGGATACTTGGGTTACTTCCATATCTTGGGTATTGTGAATACAGCTGCAACAAATGTAGCAATGCAGATATCTCTTCAGTATACTGATTTCTTTTAGCTGTATACCTAGGAGTGGGATTGCTGGATCATATGGTAGCTCTATTTTTAGTTTTTTGAGGTACCTTCAAACTGTTCTCCATAGTGGATGTACTAATTTATGTTCCCACCCAACAGTGTATGAGGGCTTTCTTTTCTCCACATCCTCACCAGCATTTGTTATTGCCTGTCTTTTAGATAAAAGCCAATTTAACTGTGATGAGATGATATCTCATTGTAGTTTTGATTTGCATTTCTCTGATAATCAGTGATGTTGAGCACGTTTTCACATACCTGTTTGCCATTTGTATGTCTTCTTTTGAGAAATGTCTATTCAGATCTTTCACCCATTTTATAATTGGGCTATTAGATATTTTTCCTGTAAAGTTGTTTGAGCTCCTTGTATATTCTGGTTAATAATTCCATGTCAGATAGATAGCATACAAATATTTTCTCCCATTCTGTGGGTCGTCTCTTCACTTTGTGAATTGTTTCCTTTACTGTACCAAAGCTTTTAAATTTGATGTGATCCCATTTGTACATTTTCGCTTTGGTTGCCTGTGCTTCTAGGGTGTTATTCAATAAATCTTTGCCCAGTCCAATGTCCAGAGAGTTTCCTCAAACTTTTCTTTTAGTAGATTCATAGTTTGAGATCTTAGCCTTAAGTCTTTAATCCATTTTGATTTGATTTTTGTATATGGTAAAAGATAGGGGTCTAGTTTCATTCTTCTGCATACAGATATCCAGTTTTCCTAGCACCATTTATTGAAGAGACTGTCCTTTCCCCACTGTATGTTCTTGGTACTTTTGTCAAAAATGAGTGCACCACAGATGTATGGATTTGTTTCTGGGTTTTCTATTCTGTTCCACTGGTCTGTCTGTTTTTATGCCAGTACCATGATGTTTTGGTGTGGGAGTTCAGTCAGGGTGGTGGGAAAAATTTTAGAGGAAAAATTTAAAGATAGCTATAGGAAGTAGTCACAAACCTTAGAAGGCTGGGGCATTGCATGGCCTCAGTAACAGATTTGGCTGAAGGCAGCCTAATCCTCTTTACCCTGAGTTGATCGCAGAAAAGCAAATAACAAGGGAATGTGGGAGAGTTTACATAAGTAACTTGTTTACTCACGTGGTCCTAAAACTAACCTTTAATTCATGGGCAGGATGGCTCTTCTGGGGGAGGGTGACCAGGTTAATTGCCATCTAGTGGTGTTTACTTAAAGCCCTTGTCATTGAATGTGTGCTGAATAAATGCCAGGAGGGCCAGCAAGTCAGGGCTGCCATGGCAGCTGCAACTCTTTCAGTCAGTGGCCTGGTCCCCTGGTCCACTCTTTCACTCAATATTGGTGTGTTGAGCACGTTATTCATCCGTTGTGCAGTGAGGGTCTGTGGAACGAACCCCAGCAGTTTGGTGACTATAGCTCTGTAGTATAATTTGAAGTCAGTGTGATTCCTTCAGGTTTTTTTTTTTTTTTTTTTTTTTTCCCTTAGGATAGCTTTGGCTATTCTGGGTCTTTTGTGGGTCTATATAAATTTTAAGATTCATTTTTTTTTTCTATTTCTGTGAAGGATGACTTGGTATTTTGATAGGGATTGCACTGAATCTGTAGATTGCTTTGGGTAGTATGGACATTTTCACAATACTCATTCTTTGAATCCATGAACATGGAATATCTTTCCCTTTTTTGTATCCTCTTCAATTTCTTGCATCAATATTTTCTGGTTTTCATTGTAGAGATCTTTCATTTCTTTGGTTAATTCTGAGGTATTTTATTTTATTTGTAGCTATTATGAATGAGATTACTTTTTAAATTTCATTTTTAGATTATTTGCTGTTGCATATAGAAATGCTAATGACTTTTGTATGTTGATTTTGTAACCTGCAACATTACTGAATTTGTTTATTAGTTCTAATAGTTTTTTGCTGGAGTCTAGTTTTTACAAATATAAGATCATATTATCTGCAAACAAGGATAATTTAATTCCTTCCTTTCCAATTTGGATGTCCTTTCTTTCTCTCATCTGATTGTTCCAGCTTAGGACTTCCAATACCTTGTAGAATAATAGTGATGTAACTGGGCATCCTTGTCATGTTTCAGATCTTAGAGGAAAAGCTTTCAGTGTTTTTTCCATTCAGTATGATACTAGCTTTGGGTCTATTATATATGGCTTTTATTATGTTGAGGTATGTTTCTTCTATACCCAGTTTTTTGGGGGGTTTTATCATGGAGGAATGTTAAATTTTATCAAATGCTCTTTCAGCATCAATTGAAATGATCATATGGTTATTGTACTTTGTTTAATTGGTATGATTTATCACATTAATTGATTTGCATATGTTAAACCATTCTTACATTCTTGGGATAAATCTCACTTCTCCATGATGAATTACATTTTTAATTTGTTTTTGTATTCAATTTGTTAGTATTTTGGTGAGGATTTTTGCATCAATATTCATCAGTGTTATTGGCCTGTCCCTGTTTTTTTTTAATATATCCTTGTCTTTGTGGTTTTTTGCTTTTTGTTTTGTTTGTTTTGTTTTGTTTTGTTTTGTTTTGTTTTGCTTTGAAACAGAGTCTCACTCTGATGCCCAGGCTGGAGTGTGATTGCATGATCACAGCTCAATGTAGCCTTGACTTCCTGGGCCCAAGTGATACTCCCACCTCAGCCTTCTGAGTAGCTGAGGCTATAGGCATGCACCATCATACATGGCTTATTTTTGTATTTTTTGTAAAGATCGGGTTTAACCATGTTTCCCAGGCTGATATCTTCGTGTTTTTGATATGTTTTGACATGTTTGGGTATCAAGGTAATACTGGCTTTGTAGAATGAGTTTGGAAGTATTCCCTTTACCTTTATTTTTTGGAATAGTTTGAGTAAGATGGTATTACTTTTTCTACCAAGTATTTGGTAGAATTTAGCAATAAAGCCATTGGGTCCCAGGTCTTTCCTTGCTGGGAGACTTTTCATTATAGCTTTAATCTCATTACTTGCTATTGGTCTGTTCAGGTTTTGGATTTCTTCATGGTTCATTCTTAGTAGGTTATATGTGTCTAGGAATTTTTTCATTTCTTCTAGATTTCCCAATTTATTGTCATATAGTTGTTCATAGTAACCATTAATGATCCTTTGAATTTCTGCTGGATTGGTTGAAATGCCTTCTTTTTCATCTCTGATTTTATTTATTTAGGTCTTCTCTCTTTTTTCTTCATTTGTGTGGCTGAAGAACTGTCAATTTTGTTTATCTTTTCAAAAAATCAGCTTTGTTTTGATGTTTTGTATTGTTTTTATTTCAATTTCATTTATTTCTGCTCTGATCTTTATTATTTCTTTTCCCCTACTAATTTTGAGTTTGATTTGTTCTTGCTTTTCTCGTTCTCTAAGATGCATCCTTAGGTTGTTTATTTGAAGTTTTTCTTCTTTTTTGATAAAGGCACTTATAGCTGTAAACTTCCCTTTTAGTATTGCTTTAGCCATATCCCACAGGTTTTGTTTCTATTATCATTTGTTTCAAGGGAGTTTTAAATTTTCTTTTATTTATTTATTTATTTATTTTTGAGATGGAGTCTTGTTCTGTTGCCAGACTGGAGTGCAGTGGCACGATCTTGGCTCACTGCAACTTCTGCCTCCCAGGTTCAAGCAATTCTCTTGCCTCAGCCTCCCAAGTATCTGGGATTCCAGACACACACCACCATGCCCAGCTAATTTTTTATATTTTTAGTAGAGACAGGGTTTCACCATGTTGGCCAAGATGGTCTCAATCTCTTGACCTTATGACCCGCCTGCCTTGGCCTCCCAAAGAGCTGGAATTACAGGTGTGAGCCACTGGGCCTGGCCTACATTTTCTTTTAATTTATTCATTGACCCACAGGTTATTCAGGAGCATATTTTTTAATTTTGTTTTTGTGTAGTTCTAAAAATTCCGCGTTATTGATTTCTAGTTTTATTGCATTGTGGTCACAGAAGATGGTCAATATGATTTCAATTTTTTCGAATGTTTTAAGATTCGTTTTGTGACCTAACATATAATCTATCCTTGGGAATGATCCATGTGCTGGGGAAAAGAATGTATATTCGGCAGCCATTGGTTGAAATCTTCTATAAATATCTAATAGGTTCACTTGGTCTATAGTGGAGATTAAGTCTGATCTTTCTTTGTTGATTTTCTGTCTGGAAGATCTTTTCAATGATGAAACTGGGGTGTTGAAGTCCCCAGCTCTTATTATATTGGATTATATCTCTTTAGTTCTAATAATATTTGCTTTATATATCTGGGTGCTCTAATATAGGTGCATATATATTTCAGTTGTTATATACTCTTGCTGAATTGACCCCTTTATCATTATATAACGACCTTCTTTGTCTCTTTGTAGAGTTTTTGTCTTGAAATCTATTTTGTCTGCTCTTTTTTGGTTTCTATTAGCATGGGATGTCTTTTTCCATCCCTTTCTTTTCAATCTGTGTGAGTCTTGTAAAGCAACAGATCATGAGGTGTTGTGTTTCCATCCATTCTGCCACTCCATGTCTTTTGACTGGAGGGTTTAGTTCATTAACACTCAATGTTATTATTGATGAGTAAGGACCAACTCCCACCATATTCTCATTTGTTTGTGGTTGCTTTCCTTCTTTCCTTCTTTCCTGTCTTCCTTTTCACCAAGATAATTTTCTCTGATGGTAAAATTTAATTTGTTACTTTTTATTTTTATGTATCTGTTGTATGTTTTTTGATTTGCAGTTACTGTGAAACTTGCAAATACTATCTTATAACGGACTATTTGTAGCTGATAACAACTTAACACTGCGTGTAAACAAATTAACAAGCAAAGAGAATAATAAAGACTAATAATCTACTCCTTACTTTTGTCTGCCGACTTTTAAACTTTTTGTTGTTTCTATTTATATCTCATTGTACTGTCTACAACTTGAAAGGTTGCTGTAGGTTTTTTTCCCCCATTTATTTATTTTATTGCATTTTAGGTTTGGGGGTACACGTGAAGTACATGAAAGATTGTTGCATAGGTACACATGTGGCAGTGTGATTTGCTGCCTTCCTCCCTATCACCTACATCTGGCATCTCTCCCCTTGCTACCTCTCCCCAACTCCCCACCCCCCACCATCCCTTCCCTATTTCCCCCCAACTGACCCTGGTGTGTAGTGCTCCCCTCCCTGTGTCCATGTGTTCTCATGGTTCAACTCCCACCTGTGAGTGAGAACATGCGGTGTTTGATCTTCTGCTCTTGTGTCAGTTTGCTGAGAATGATGGTTTCCAGGTTCATCCATGTCCCTACAAAGGACACAAACTCTTTGTTTTTGATGGCTACATAATATTCCATGGTGTATATGTGCCACATTTTCCCTGTCCATTCTATCATCGATGGGCATTTGGGTTGGTTCCAGGTCTTTGCTATTGTAAACAGTGCTGCAATGAACATTCGTGTGCACGTGTCCTTATAGTAGAATGATTTATAATCCTTTGGATATATACCCAGTAATGGGATTGCTGGGTCAAATGGAATTTCTATTTCTAGGTCCTTGAGGAATCGCCACACTGTCTTCCACAATGGTTGAACTAGTTTACACTCCCACCAACAGTGTAAAAGTGTTTCTATTTCCCCACATCCTCTCCAGCATCTGTTGTCTCCAGATTTTTTTTTTTTTTTTTTTTTTTTTTGAGACGGAGTTTGGCTCTTGTTATCCAGGCTGGAGTGCAATGGCGCGATCTCGGCTCACCGCAACCTCCGCCTCCTGGGTTCAGGCAATTCTCCTGCCTCAGCCTCCCGAGTAGCTGGGACTACAGGCACGCGCCACCATGCCCAGCTAATTTTTTGTATTTTTAGTAGAGACAGGGTTTCACCATGTTGACCAGGATGGTCTCGATCTCTTGACCTCGTGATCCACCCGCCTCGGCCTCCCAAAGTGCTGGGATTACAGGCGTGAGCCACCGCGCCTGACCCCAGATTTTTTAATGGTCGCCATTCTAACTGACGTGAGATGGTATCTCAATGTTGGTTTGATTTGCATTTCTCTGATGACCAGTGGTGATGAGCATTTTTTCATATGTTTGTTGGCCTCACATATGTCTTCTTTTGTAAAGTGTCTGTTCATATCCTTTGCCCACTTTTGAATGGGCTTGTTAGTTTTTTTCTTGTAAATCTGTTTTAGTTCTTTGTAAATTCTGGATATCAGCCCTTTGTCAGATGGGTAACCTGTAAAAATTTTTTCCCATTCTGTTGGTTGCCGATTCACTCTAATGACTGTTTCTTTTGCTGTGGAGAAGCTGTGGAGTTTGATTAGGTCCCATTTGTCTATTTTGGCTTTTGTTGCCAATGCTTTTGGTGTTTTGGTCATGAAGTCCTTGCCTACACCTATGTCCTAAATGGTTTTGCCTAGATTTTCTTCTAGAGTTTTTATGGTATTAGGTCTTATGTTTAAGTCTTTAACCCATCTGGAGTTAATTTTAGTGTAAGGTGTCAGGAAGGGGTCCAGTTTCTGCTTTCTGCACATGGCTAGCCAGTTTTCCCAATACCATTTATTAAACAGGGAATCCTTTCCCCATTGCTTGTCTTTGTCTGGTTTGTCAAAAATCAGATGGTTGTAGATATGTTGTGTTTCCTCCAAGACTCCTGTTCTGTTCCATTGGTCTATATCTCTGTTTTGGTACCAGTACCATGCTGTTTTGATTACTGTAACCCTGTAGTATAGTTTGAAGACCGGTAGTGTGATGCCCCCTGCTTTGTTCTTTTTGCTTAGAATTGACTTGGCTATGCGAGCTCTCTTTTGGTTTCATATGAAGTTTAAAGTGGTTTTTTCCAGTTCTGTGAAGAAGGTCTTTGGTAGCTTGATGGGGATAGCATTGAATCTGTAAATTACTTTGGCCGTATGGCCATTTTCACGATATTGATTCTTCCTAACCGTGAACATGGAATGTTTCTCCATCTGTTTGTGTCCTCTCTGATTTCGTTGAGCAGTGGCTTGTAGTTCTCCTTGAAGAGGTCCTTTACGTTCCTTGTTAGTTGTACTCCTAGGTATTTTAATTCTCTTTGTGGCAATTGTGAATGGAAGTTTGTTCTTGATTTGGCTCTCTTTAAGTCTGTTATTGATGTATAGGAATGCATGTGATTTTTGCACATTGATTTTGTATCCTGAGACTTTGCTGAAGTTGCTTATCAGTTTCAGGAGATTTTGGGCTGAGACAATGGGGTCATCTAGATATACAATCATGTTGTCTGCAAATAGAGAAAATTCGACTTCCTCCTTTCTTATTTGAATACCCTTTATTTCTTTTTCTTGCCTGATTGCTCTGGCTAGAACTTCTAGTACTATATTGAATAGGAGTGGTGAGAGAGGGCATCCTTGTCTAGTGCCACATTTCAAGGGGAATGCTTCCAGTTTTTGCCCATTCAGTATGATGTTAGCTGTTGGTTTGTCATAAATAGTTTTTATTATTCTGAGATACGTTCCATCAATACCTAGCTTATTGAGGGTTTTTAGCATAAAGGGCTGTTGAATTTTGTCAAAGGCCTTCTCTGCATCAATTGAGATAATCATGTAGTTTTTGTCTTTGGTTCTGTTTATGTGGTGAATTACATTTATAGACTTGCGTATGTTGAACCAGCCTTGCATCCCTGGGATAAGCCTACTTGATCATGGTGGATAAGCTTTTTGATGTGCTGTTGCAATTGGCTTGTCAGTATTTTATTGAATATTTTTGCATCTATGTTCATCATGGATATTAGCCTGAAGTTTTCTTTTCTTGTTGAGTCTCTGCCGGGTTTTGGAATCAGGATGATGTTGGTTTCATAAAATGATTTGGGAAGAATTCCCTCTTTTTGGATAGTTTGGAATAGTTTCAGAAGGAATGGTACCATCTCCTCTTTGTATGTCTGGTAGAATTTGGCTGTGAACCCGTCTGGACCTGGGCTTTTTTTGGGTGGTAAGCTTTTAATTGCTGCCTCAACTTCAGACCTTGCTATGGGTCTGTTCAGGGTTTTGGCTTCTTCCTGGTTTAGGCTTGGGAGGATGCAAGTGTCCAGGAATTTATCCATTTCTTCCAGGTTTACTTGTTTATGTGCATAGAGTTGTTTGTAATAATCTCTGATGATGGTTTGAATTTCTGTGGAATCTGTGGTGATATCCCCTTTATCGTTTTTTATTGCATCAGTTTGGTTATTCTCTCTTTTCTTTTTTATTAATCTGGCTAGTGGTCTGTCTATTTTGTTGATCTTTTCAAAAAACCAGCTCCTGGATTTATTGATTTTTTGAAGGGTTTTTTATGTCTCTATCTCCTTCACTTCTGCTCTGATCTTAGTTATTTCTTATCTTCTGCTAGCTTTTCAGTTTTTTTTTATCTTGCTCCTCTAGCTCTTTCAGTTTTGACGATAGGGTGTCAATTTTTGATCTCTCCTTTCTTCTCATGTGGGCACTTATTGCTATATATTTTCCTCTAGAGACTGCTTTAAATGTGTCCCAGAGATTCTGGTATGTTGTGTCTTCATTCTCGTTGGTTTCGAAGAACATCTTTATTTCTGTCTCCATTTCATTGTTTATCCAGTCAACATTCAAGAGCAAGTTGTTCAGTTTCCATGAAGCTGTGCAGTTCTGGGTTAGTTTTTGAATTCTGAGTTCTAACTTGATTGCACTGTGGTCTGAGAGACTATTTGTTATGATTTCCATTCTTTTGCATTTGCTGAGGAGTGATTTACTCCCAATTATGTGATCAGTTTTAGAGTAGGTGTGATGTGGTGCTGAGAAGAATATATATTCTGTGGATTTGGGGTGGAGAGTTCTGTAAATGTCTATTAGGTTTGCTTGGTCCAGGTCTGAGTTCAAGTCCTGGATATCCTTGTTAATTTTCAGTCTTGTTGATCTGTCTAATATTGACAATGGGGTGTTAAAGTCTCCCACTATAATTGTGTGGGAGTCTAAGTCTCTTAGTAAGTCATTAAGAACTTGCCTTATGTATCTGGGTGCTCCTGTATTGAGTGCGTATGTATTTAGGATCGTTAGCTCTTCTTGTTGCATTGATCCCTTTACCATTATGTAATGTCCCTCTTTGTCTCTTTTGATCTTTGTTGCTTTAAAGTCTAATTCATCAGAGATGAGAATTGCGACTCCCGCTTTTTTTTGCTCTCCATTTGCTTGGTAAATCTTCCTCCATCCCTCTATTTTGAGCCCCCATGTATCCTTGCATGTGAGATGGGTTTCCTGGATACAGCACACCGATGGGTTTTGGCCTTTTATCCAATTTGCCAGTCTGTGTCTTTTGATTGGGGCATCTAGTCCATTTACACCTAGGGTTAATATTGTTATGTGTGAATTTGATACTGCCATTTTGGTGCTAGCTGACTGTTTTGCCTACCAGTTGATGCAGATTCTGCATTGTTTTGATTCTCTTTACCATCTGGCATGTTTTTGGAGTGGCTGGTACCAGTTGTTCCTCTATATGTGTAGAGCCTCTTTCAGGAGCTCTTGTAAAGCTAGCCTGGTGGTGATGAAATCTCCGAGTACTTGCATGTTCAGAAAGGATTCCATTCTTCCTTCACTTATGAAGCTTAGTTTGGCTGGATAGGAGATTCTGTGTTGAAAGTTCTTCTCTTCAAGGACGTTGAACATTGGCCCCCACTCTCCTCTGGCTTGCAGGGTTTCTGCTGAGAGATCTGCTGCGAGTCTGATGGGCTTCCCTTTGTGGGTAACCCGACCTTTCTCTCTGGCTGCTCTCAGTATTCTCTCCTTCATTTCAACCCTGGTGAATCTGACGATTATGTGCCTTGGGGTTGCTCTTCTTGACGAATATCTTTATGGTGTTCTCTGTATCTCCTGGACTTGAATATTGGCCTGCCTTGCTAGGTTGGGGAAGCTCTCCTGGATAATATCCTGAAGAGTATTTTCCAGCTTGGATTCATTCTCTTCGTCGCATTCAGGTACGCCCATCAAACGCAGATTAGGCCTTTTTACATAGTCCCACATTTCCTGGAGACTTTCCTCATTCCTTTTTACCCTTTTTTCTCTATTCTTGCCTTCCTGTTTTATTTCATTGAGTTGATCTTCGACCTCTGATATCCTCTCTTCTGCTTGGTCAATTCGGCTGTTGATACTTCTGCATGCTTCACGAAGTTCTCGTGTTGTGTTTTTCAGCTCCATCAATTCACTTATATTCCTTTCTATTTTGTCCATTCTTGTTAACATTTCGTCAAATCTTTTTTCAAGGTTCTTGGTTTCTTTGCATTGGGCTAGAACATGTTCTTCTAGTTCACAGAAGTTTCTTACTACCCACCTTCTGAAGTCTGATTCTGTCATTTCATCACACTCGTTCTCCATCCAACCTTGTTCCCTTGCTGGTGAAGAGTTGTGATCCCTTGTAGGAGGAGAGGTGTTCTGGTTTCGGGTGTTTTCATCCTTTTTGCACTGGTTTCTTCCCATCATTATGGATTTAACCGCCTGCCATCTTTGTAGTTGCTGGCTTTCACATTGGGTCTCTGAGTGGACGTTCTGTTTGTTGATGATGAGGTTATTTCTGTTTCTTGGTTTTCCTTCTGATAGTCTGGCCCCTCTGCTGTAGGTCTGCTGAGGTCCACTCCAGGCCCTGCTTGCCTGGGGATCACCTGCAGCAGCTGCTAAACAGTAAGGGTTGTTACCAGTTTTCTTCTTCTGCTATCTTTGTCCCAGAAGGATACCCACCAAGTGTCAATCTGATCTCTCCTTTATGAGGTGCCTCTTTGGATATACAGGGGTCAGGGAGCTGCTTGAGGAAACGGTCTCTTCTTTATAGGAGCTCAAATGCTGATCTGTGAGTTCCATTGTTCATTCAGAGCTGCTGGGCAGGTACGTTTAGGTCTGCTGCAGCAGAACTCATAAACCGCTTTTTGTTCCCAAGTGCTCTGTCCCAGGGATTTAGGGCTTTATGAGTTTCCGTTATGCTGCTGCCTTCTTTTTTTTTCCTTCAGAGCTGCCCTGCCCAGCAAGGAGGCAGCCTGGTCACTGTCTGCCTGTAGAGGCTTTGCTAAGCTGCTGTGGGCTCCCCCGAGCTGCCGAATGAACTTCCCTGCAGTCCTGTTTATATGGGTGTAGTTAGAACTGCCTCAGCAAGGGTGGCCCACCTCTGTTAAGGCGGAGTCTCTCTGTAGTGGCGGGTTGCCTTGGCAATGGCGGGCTGCCTCAGCAAAGGCGGGTTGCCTTGGCAATGGCGGGCTGCCTCAGCATTGGCTGACTGCCTCCGTAGTGGTGGGCTGCCTCGGTAATGGCAGACGCCCCTCCCCCACAGAGCTGGACCTTCCCGGGTTCAGCTGTGCTTGCTGTCAAACTCTCAATCCAGAGAGTTTCTGGGCGTTGTTCTTTTGTGGGGGTGGGACCAGCCGAGCCTGATCACCTGGCTCCCTGCCTCAGAGCCTTTTTTTTTTTTTTAAGTTGTTGTTCCAGTCGCCTGTTGAAGAAGAGTTGGGGTCTGTGTGTTTTCCCATGCGGCAACTCACTGCACTGGCTTAAACAGTGGCACTGAGATTCATGGCGCTTTTTTCTTGCCCTGGAATCTACTGTCCTGGTTCTCTGTTCAGTCCCCTTTTTAAACAGATGAATGGGCGACTTCCCGTGGCTCCAATCGCCAGCCAAAAGGGCACCCCGACCGGTGTATTTTGTACGGAGAACCGCTGCTCCGGGTCGCCGACAAAGCAGCCACGCGGGGCAAAGCAGCGGCGCCGGCTGGCACAGCCGCACTGGCCAAAACAGCCATGCTGGTGACCTGTGGAGCTCCTCCGCCTGGGAATTGCCTAGTCTGTGGGCAATAAAAATGTGGAGTCCACTCACCCTCTGCGCTTTCACTGGGAGCTGCAATCCTGAGCTGTTCCAAACGGCCATCTTGGATCGATCCAGTTTTTTTTTTTTAATTGATTCATCTTTCAGTGTTTTTACTTAAGATTGGAGTAGTTAAGTGTACACTTACAGTGTTATAATATTCTGTGTTATTCTATGGACTTGCTATAATATTACCAGTAAGTTTTGTACCATCAGATGATTTCTTTTTGCTCATTACTGTTCTTTTCTTTCTGATTGAAGTTCTCCCTTTAGCATTTCCTGTAGAACAGGTCTAATGTTGATGACATCCCTCAGCTTTTGTTTGTCTGGAAAAGTATTTCTCTTTCACACTTGAAGGATATTTTTGCCCCAATATACTATTCTGGGGTAAGAGTTTTTTTACTTACGCACTTCAAACATGTCATGCCACTCTCTCCTGGCCTGTCCAGTGTCCACTGAAAAGTCTTCTGCCAGACTTACTGGCACTCCATCGTATATGATTTGTTTCTTTTCTCTTGCTGCTTCTTGAATCTTTCCTATTTTTGACCTTTGTAAGTTTGATTATTAAATGCCTTGAGATGGTCTGCTTTGGGTTAAATCTGACTGGTGTTCTATAACCTTCTTATGCTTGCTGATTGTGTGGGTTTTGGAAGTTCTGTGTTATTCCTGTGGATAAACTTTCTATTCCTTTCTCTTTCTCTAGCTCCTTTTTAAGGTTAATAACTCTTAGATTTGCCCTTTTGAGGCTAATTTCTAGATCTTGTAGACATGCTTTATACTTTTTTATTCTTTTGTCTCCTCTGACTGTATATATTCAAGTAGCCTGTTTTTAAGCTCACTAAGGCTTTCTTCTCTTTGATTTATTCTGGTGATGAAAGACAGGCATTGTTCATGTCAATTGCATTTTTCAATTCCAGGATTTCTGCTAAATTCATTTTAATTATTTCAATATGTTCGTTAAACTTGTCAGACAGAATTCTGAATTCTTTTTCTGTGTTATCTTGAATTTCTTTGAGTTTCCCCAAACAGCTATTTTGAATTCTCTGTCTGAAAGGTCATATATCTCTGTCTCTCCAGGATTGTTCCCTGGTGCCTTATTTAGTTCATTTGGTGAGGTCACGTTTTCCTGGATGGTCTTGATGCTTGTGGATGTTCATTGGTATCTGGGCATTGAAGAGTCAGATATCTATGGTAGTCTCTGAACTTTAGGCTTGTTTGTACCCATCCTTCTTAGTAAGACTTTCCAGGAATTTCAAAGGACTTGGGTGTTTAGATCAAAGACATATGTACATTAGGGGGGCACGCCAAGCCCAGTAATACTGTGGTTCTTCCAGACTCATTGGAGTACTGCCTTGATAATCTTGGATAGTGTCTGGAATAATTCTCCGGATTACCAAGCAGAGTCTTGTTCTCTTCCCTTACTTTCTTCCAAACAAATGGAGTCTGTCTCTCTGTGATGAGGTGTCTGGACCTGGGAGTGGGGTGACACAAGCACCCCTGTGGCCACCACCACTGGGACTGTGCTGGGACAGACCTGAAGCTGGCAGAGAACTGAGTCTCACCCAAGGCCTGCTGTAACCAGCACCTGGCTACTGCCTATGTTTGCTCAAGGCCCTGGGGCTCTACAATCAGCAGGAGCCAAAGCCAGCCAGATTTGTGTTCTTCTCTTCAGGGCAGCAAGTTACCCTAGACCCCATTCTTGTCCAGAGATGCCATCCATGAACCAGGACTAGAGTAAAAAATCTTAGTAATTTACCTGGTGCTCTATTCTATTGCGGCTAAGCTAGCACACAAATATGTGACACAGTCCTTTCTACTCTTTCCTCCCCTTTCCAGGGGCAGAGGAACCTCACCCCAGGGCCATCACCTCCACAGGCCCATGGGGAGTGATGCCAGGCTGCCACCAATGTTCACTAAGGCCCAAGTGCTCTTCAGTCAGCTTATTGTGAATGCTGCCAGGTCTGGGGCTCACTCTTCAGGGACATGGTCTACCTTCTGGCCCAAGGAAGTTCCAGAAATTCCATTCAAGAGCCAGTGCTTCTAACTGGGGGCCCCAAGAGCCCACTTGTTACTGTACCCCACTATTGCTGAGCTAGTAGTACCTAAGGTGCAAGATAAAGTCCTCTTTACTTTTCCCTCTGCCTTTTCAAGCAGAAGGAGTCCCTCACCCTAGCTACCGTAGCTGGGACTGTGCTGGGTCACATCTGGAGCCAGCACTTCTCTGAGTCTTACCCAAGGCCCATGGCAAGTGCTGCCTGGGTGCTGCTGCTGATTATTCAGGGCCCAAGTTCTCTTTAGTCAGCAGGTGATGAGTCCTGCCAGGATGCGTCCTTCCTTTCAAGGCACTGGATTCTTTCTGGCCCAAGGTATGTCTAGAAATATTGCCTGGCAACTAGGTCCTGGAATGGGGGCCTAATGCCCTGACTGATGCACTATCCTACTGTGGCTGAGCTGGTATCCAAGTTGCAAGACAAATTCCTCTTTACTCTTCTCTTTCTGCAAGCAGGAGGAAGGGTTCGCCTTTGCAGCTGAGGGATGTGCTTCCTGGTGTTGTGGGACGAATGGTTCAATCACTCCTGTAGTTGCCCTGGCCGGTGTCTCAGTAGGTCACATGTCCCCGATGTCCACTGGCTACAAGCCCCGCTCAGCACTAAGACTTGTCTAGGAGTTGCAGTCCTTATGGCCTAAACTGCCTTTCAAGTTTATTTAGGGCTCCAGGGCATTTTAGGCCATAATGATGAGACACGGGAACTCAAGTACTGACTGTTGGGGTGGGCCATTCCCCTCTGGCTAGGGCTAGTCTAAATGCTCCCTCCATGAGCAGGTGTCATTTGAGTTCAGCCCAGTTTTGCCTCCCGTTGTGACAGGGAAGCTCTAAGTTCCGTGTGTCTCACAGTCTCTGCACTGTCCCTCTCCCAAGCACACAGATTCTCTCTCTGCACCAAGCGGCCATTGCCAGAGGACAGGGTAGGGTGTCATCAATAATTCAAGACTATCCTTCTTACTCTCTTCAGTGCCTCTTTCAATAATACGAAGTTAAAACCAGGCACTGTGACTGCTCACCTGATTTTTAGTGCTTAGGAAGGTACTTCATTTTGTATTATGTTTTTCATGACTTCCTTGCCTGAAGGAAGGTGCTTTTTATGTGTAGTTATTCGGTGTTCTTGTCTGGGGACCATCAGTAGAGCCTTCTATTCACCCATATTGCTTTGCCCTCTCTCTTTGATTTTGTTGTTTTTTAAAAAAATGGGATTTTACTCTGTTGCCCATGATAAAGTGCTGTGGCATAATCACAGCTCACTGCAGCCTCAGCCTCCTGAGCTCAAGCAGTCCTCCTACCTCAGTCTCCCAAGTAGCTGGGACCACAGGCTTGCCCCGTCGTGCCTGGCAAGTTTTTTAAATGTTTGACATTTTTTGTACAAATGGGGTCTCAAGTTGCCCAGGCTGGTCCCAAACTCCTGGGCTCAGGCAGTCTTTCCACCTCAGCTTCCCAAAGTGCTGATATTACAGGCATGAGCCACTGCACCTGGCCAGGGTTTTGTAAATATGAGGATCACTTTTTCATTTGGGGGGGATACCCTACTTCCTCATAATAGTATTTGCATTTTAAGTATCCCAGAAGAGAAAGTACAAAATGCCAAGAATAACGTAAGTAACTCTAAAGTAAATTTATATTTTAATCACACAACACAAAGCTTCACACATTTGAAATAAGTATGAGATTATTCTTTTTCCTCCCAGAAATGGGGTCTTGCCATGTTGCTCAGGCTGGTCTCAAACTTCTGGCCTCAAGCAATCCTCCCACCTCAGCTTCCCTGGTAGCTGGGATTACAGGCGTGCCCCAGTACACCTGGCAGATTATTCTTTATTCCAGGTAGAAACAAAGTTTAGAACAAACCTTGGTTTGAAATTTCTGCCATTTCTGTGGATCTTTCTGAACTCCTTTTATTATTTATTAATTAATTTATTTATTTTGAGATGGAGTCTTGCTCTGTTGCCCAGGCTAGAACGCAGTGGCGTGATCTTGGCTCACTGTAACTTCCCATTTCTGGGTTCAAGGGGTTCTCCTGCCTCAGCATCCGAAGTAGCTGGGATTATGGGCGTGCTCCACCATCACTGGCTAATTTTTGTATTTTTAGTAGAGGCGGGGTTTTGCCATCTTGGTCAGTCTGGTCTCAAACTCCTGATCTCAGGTGATCCACCCACCTCCACCTCCCAAAGTGCTGAGATTACTGGCGTGAGCCACTGTGCCTGGCCTAATGATACACTTAAAAGAAGTTCTGATACAGCCATAGAGATGGTAGGATTTTTATTCTAAGGTTTGTTCTAAACAAAAGGAAACTAACCTGGCAAATACAATTTTAAAGATAACTAAAACATATTAAAAGTAAATAACTATGATTCTTAGGATCAGCTAGACTCTGCTGGGGAGAAAAAGGGGTGACTTCTGTCCTCCAGGGGTTGGTGTCAAGGTTTAGTTGACAAGACTAACACACATGCCCTGAAAAGTGTTGGCTGAGTGCCACATTGGTTCAGGCTGTAGGTAATTGGAGAAGAAAGCCCAGTGTGGAATGAGGCAAGTTGTGATATTAGATCCTCACTTTCTACTGCTGTAGACTTAATGCTGACTTGGCCAAGATGACCAAGTGCACTCAGCAAAGCTGAGAGAAACTGGGCTCAAGCTCTCATGATTCCCATCTATTCCAGAATAATAAACGTTAGATAAATCCTTGCTTAAGAAGTAACCAAAGACTCCTTTTCCATTGGGGCAAATCTAAATGATTCCAATTTAGAAAACACATACTGTTTTTTCTGATGGAAGATAACACTAGCTTTAATTTTCAAATTTCCTCCCATGTTTCATGTGAAGGAGTTAAGGGCACACCGCCCCAAAATATACTGCTTTGGCACATTAATTATTTTGAGCTGAAGGCACTTGAGAAACAGCAGATGCAGGAAGGGCTCTCTAACCTCCCCTTTTCTACTTGAGAACAGGCCATAAAACTTCCCCTGAGAAAGATGCCCTCTTTATACCAGAAAGACAACAAATCCTTATCACCAGAGACTGGGAATTGACATTGAAATGGATCTGTATAAACAAACAGAATACATAATCTTTATCTCCCACTAGTTTTCCCCCCATTCATACATCTCCCAGTCATTTTCCACCGTTTATTACCCCAGTCCAACCCCTTTGTCTTGTTATTTCTTCATAAATATATCATTTATTTGTCAAAAATGTTTAAAAATATTTCTGCTCTGGTCACTTCTTTAGAGTATCATTTTCTTGTGAAGGCCCATGTACATGTAAAGAGTTAATAAAACTTGACTGCTTTCCTCCTGTTTATCTGTCTTATGTCTGTTTAATTTTTAGTCCCAACCAGAGAAGCTGAGAAGGTAGAGGACAATGTGTTTCCTCCCCAAAAGATGTAACTTGTTATTCTATGTTATTAAATATACTATTAAGGCCATTGTAATTCAATATAGAAAAAAAAGAAAAGAAAGGAAAGAAGGAAAAACTAGAGCCTAAATGCTTACCTGCAAGGGCATGAGTAAGTAAAATGCAGCAAACGCATGCAGTAGAATGTTACACAACAGTTGAAAAGAATGAGATGGAAATACATGTGTAATATTGACGAAGACCTCCAATACGTATTAACTGAAAACGGCAAGCTGCTAATTAACACAGGGCATATAAATTCATTTATATTAAAAGACCCAGACAGACACACATACACCTCATGAAACAAAAGCATATATTTCTATAGGTACCTAGTATTCATTTATTTACATAATCACGTAGCAAAACTCTGAAAGACATGCCCCCAAATGGCAACAATCTCTGGGAAGTATGGCATTCACAGGCAGGATGCAAATATACATCTGTATTCTTTAAAGACTTCCCATCCTTTGAGCTAGAGCTACAAGGTAAAAATAAAAACAAATAAATGACAAAAAGGATTTCCCAATAGATAGTCATATATTTCCCTGTTTTTCTTAGAGCCAAAATCAAAGAGGGCTGGGCACAGTGGCTCATGCCACTAATCCCAGCAATTTGGGAGGCCAAGATGGGCAGATCACTTGATCTCGGGAGTTCAAGACCAGCCTGAGCAACACTGACAGTAGCAGGGGCTTGTCTGGAATAGCCCCTGCGAGGATGCCAGCTGCAGTGGTGGGGGCACAGCCAGGGCTGCAAGGACCATGGAGCCAGCAGGACCGGGAACAGATGATCCCAGCAAGAGCCCCGCGCCCTGTAGCCACCCAGCCATGGCTCTGGACCCAGGCATGCCTGTACACTCAGGGCCCTGTGAAGCCCTGCAGGCTCCCACTCCCTGTCCTCTCCTGGCTCTCAGCACCAGGACACCACTGACACACCACCCCCCTGCCAGTGCCACCTCAGCCCCCTCCAGAAACTGCACGCACTTCCTCAGTTCTGAGCCCATAAAATCCTCAGAGTCAGCCAGACTCACACTCAAGAGGACCTGCCTGTGAATAGGAGCTACCCACTTCTGGTCTCCTCTCTGCTGATAGCTGTACCATAGTTCAGTAAAGCACCTCTCTGCCTTGCTCACCCTCCAGCTGTCTACCTAACTTCATTTTTACTGGAAGCTGGACAAGAACCCAGGACCTGCTGAATGACAGGAACAAAAGGAGGTATAATACTTTCCTAGCTGGCTCCCTGAGCTGTGGGGGTGGGGAGGAGCTAAAGGGGCTGTAACACTGTAGCTGTCCTGCCCTCCATGGGCACTAGGCAGCTGTCCCATGTGACAGGAAGCAGCAGTGGGGCAGGGCCAGCCCAGGAGCCCCGGGCTGAAGCAGGGCAGTGGGGCTGAAAGAGCTGCAACTCAAATGGGCTGAAACATGCTCCCCACTCCCCTCACCTCACCTCACCATGCTAGGGGCAATGAGAAGGAGAGAAGAGAGGGCTCTCCCTCCTGGAGCCCAGACCTCGGGGCTCCCAGAGTCAGGGTTCTGACATGCTATAATGCCTGCCCCCTTTGGGACTCTGCAGCTCCTGACATCTCTGAGCTTTTGGGCACCACTGCATTCCCCATGCCCAGACGCTGCTGCCTGCAGTGGAAGTCGCTTGCAATACATCTGGTCCAGCTGCATCCTTGCACAGAGCCAGTGCTTCTGCTGATGCCTGGAGCTGTCCACCCTGCCACAGCAACCAGCCTGCCTGGCTGTGCACAGTGGCCAGACCCCATGCTCACTAGCTCACACACCCCATATCCATTGCCACTCAGTGCCTGGCTTGCTCTTGGCATGCGTGGGACCTGGGCTAGAAGCACCAGCTGAGTTCAGCCTACCAGGTCGAGTGGGCGAGCCCAGTGAGCACAAGCAAAACTTAAGCATAGGTGCCGCTGGCTGGCAAAGCAATATCCTAAGAATCCTGAGACAACATGGCAAAACCTGGCCTCTACTAAAAATACAAAAATTAGCCGGATGTGGTGGCGCACACCTGTAGTCCTAGCTGCTCAGGAGGGTGAGGCAAGAGGATTTCTTGAGCCAGGAGTCGAGGCTGCATTGAGCCAGGTTCACATCACTATACTCAAGCCTGGGCAACAAGACCCTGTCTCCAAAAAAAAAAAAAAATCTGTATTCCCCACCCCCTACTTCTCTGATCTCATTTTCCTTTTTACTAATTGTAATCTCCTTGCCAAACCTCAAATATACATACATTGATGCACCTTAGGGCATTTGAAAAGGCACCTCCCTTTGTGAAGAATGCTCTGCCTCTGTTTACCTATATTGCTCATTAATTCACTTCCTTCAAGTCTTTCAAGCGGTAAGTTCTCTGTGAGGCCTACCGTGGTTTAACTACAATTCCCACTACTAGCATTCCCAGTCTGCCTCGTCTTATTGTTGATAGCATTACTCACCTTCTAACATATTATGTATAATTTGTTACTTATTATGTTTGTTTTTCTCCTTTCACTAGAATGTAAGTTCTATGAGGGCATAGATTTGTACTTCCTTTGTTCATCGATGTATCCTTAGTTCTTAGAATTGTGCCTGGTATACCCATCAGTGCTTGATAATGTGTTAACTTACAAATCTTCACAAGAATATATTCATGTGTTTTGCATGTTTAAAAATCAAAGACTGTGAATCAAATATAATCACCAATTATACAAACAAAAAGTTAGAATAAAATGTTTGTGGAGCTACTGGGTTCTGTGGAACAAAGTTCGAAGACCTCTGGCTAAAGCAAACTCAGACAGAGCTCACATTGATTTAGGGACACCACTTGCAATGCATGCTATTTTACCCTGAAAAGTCTATTTTTCAAAACACTGGCAATAAACTAACCATTCCTAGAAGGCTCTGTGACATCCCCAAGGATAGCTTTTTGTTTTGTTTTTGTTTCAGATCGGGTCTGGCTCTGTTGCCCATGCTGGAGTACAATGGTGCAATCATAGCTCACTGCAGCCTTGAACTCCTGAGCTCAAGCAATCCTTCCACTTCAGCCTCCTGGGTAGTTAGGACTACAGACACATGCTACCACACCCAGCTAATTTTTTTTAAAAATTTTGTGGAGATGTAGTTTCCTGGGTTGCTCCTGAACACCTGGCCTCAAGCAATCCTCCTGCCTCAGCCTCCCAGCCTCCCAATTCTGTCTCTCTCTCTCTCTCTCTCTCTCTCTCTCTCTCTCTCTCTC
>NW_022436985.1:9612508-9654996 GCF_009761245.1 Sapajus apella | reverse complement strand
TCTCTCTCTCTCTCTCTCTCTCTCTCTCTCTCTCTCTCTCTCCTCTTTTGTAGAGGCAGAGTCTCCCACTATTCCTCAGGCTGGTCTCAAACTCCTAGGCTCAAGCGATCCTCCCACCTGTCTCTTTATTATCAAGATTCATGATTATATAATTATTATTTACAAGCTCCTCAACTGTTGTAGTTTTGACTTCTCATTTTGCTAATTATATTATAAAATTCTCAGAGTTACAGGCAGATTTTATGCTTCTATAGTCCAATAGTGAGATTCTGTTCACATAGCAATTATGTAATCAAGGTTTTATAATCAGCATTGTAAACCAAGTGATAATATAAATGAGCCTATAAACATTACCCAAATTCACACAGAACTTTGAACTTTGAAATACTAAATCTATTTCAATGACTTTTTCTGAATTTTGAAAGCCAATTACCAGAACAGAACATTGGCAACTGACAAGTTTTTCTCGTTAACTCTTCAGATTTATGTACTGCAAGGTGGCACAAACAGCTGCCAGACAGGAAAATTCAAATCAAAGCTAATATTTTTACTAGACAGACCAACCCCACCTCCCTTTGTTACCTGGCATATGCATGTGGCTGTTCATAAATGTTTGGAGTCTGAGAATCTAGGTCTAAGAAAGTTTACAATTGGTAACTAGAGCAGCTTGACAGACAATAAAGACTCCCAAGAGTGCAGTGCCACCTGGTTGGTTATTTCATTTTCAGAAGGCTATCTAGACAACAAATGCAGCAAACCTAATACATGTACATAATGAAGCACTTGTATGTTTGTATATACGTTTTGTGGCAGAGAAGGCAAAGGAAAATGACCTAAAGTAAGGAGAAATTTTTAAATAGAAAAAGAATAATTTATAAAAATTATAAAGAATGTATAATTATAAACAACTTATAATTTTAACTGTAAAATTTTTAAATTAAAATTATAAAGAATTTATAACTCACTAGAAGAGGATGTGACATCAACTGGCATACAGCATCATAATCTTAAAAATTAACAAGTATTTGACACATAGCATACATATAAAGTTATCTTAGGTGAAGAAAATCAGAACTTAATATAACACAGTCAATGATTTTGAAATGTAAGAAAAAATACTCATGAACTGGCAGCTATCAGAAATTAATTTAAGAGAAAGAAAATTGTTTTGTTTTGTTTTGTTTTGTTTTTAAGACAGGGTCTTGCTATGTTGCCCAGATTGACCTGCGACTCCTGGGCTTGAACTCCTGGGCTCCAAGGATCCTCCTGCAAAAGCCTCTGAGTGGCTGGAACTGCAGGCACAAGCCACCACGCCTGGCTCAGAGAGAGAGAGAGAGAGAGAGAGAGAGAGAGTGTGTGTGTGTGTGTGTGTGTGTTTCTTTTGCGATGGGGTCTCACTCTGCCCCAGGCTGGAGTGCAGTGGCACAATCTCGGCTCACTGCAACTTCTGCCTCCTGGTTCTAGCAATTCTCCTGCCTCAGCCTCCTGAGTAGCTGGGATTACAGGCATGTACCACCATGCCCAGCTGATTTTAATATTTTTAGTAGAGACGGAGTATCACAATGTTGGCCAGGGTGGTCTTGAACTCCTAACCTCAACTGATTGGCCTGCTTCGGCCTCCCAAAGTGCTGGGATTATAGGTGTGAGCCACTGTGCCCGGCCAGAAATAGGGTTTTGATAGTTATTACTGTTTCTTTCTCTATCAATTTACTAAAGTTCATCACTGTCAGTATTTTTTGAGTGAGAAAGAAGCAAAAGAATATTAAGAAGAAATTCAGTCAGTCAGGGAAAGAGGTAGTTTTTAAAAAAGAAAAAAATAGGAAGATACTAAGAAGAAAAAGGCATATAAAAGAAGGGGGGAAAACATAGAAACATTCACTAAAAGAACAAAACCTAGAGAGACAGGAACCAGTGGCAGAAAGAGGGATCTGTTACTGTGCAGGTGGGATATGAATGCAAATGAATCTCAGATGTCTCACAACAACCCTACATGGTATTATCGTCATCCTCATTTTCAAATGACAAAACCAAGTGACAGCATGGGTTAAATAACTTGCTCAGTTATTCTAGGGGACCGTGGAGGGGGATGAGATTGAGGCAATATCACTCTTGCCGTTGCTGTTGTTGGTAGAGACAGGGTCTTGCTTTGTTGCCCAGGCTACAGTCAGTGGCTCCATCATAACTCACTGCAGCCTCAATCCACTGGGCTCAAATTGAGGAAATGTGTTGTCTTTCCAGGCCTATGAGTGGTTGTCGTTTTAAGGGCAAGAATTTCCCAGCACCATGCCCTGCTCCCATCTCTCTCCATCTGGGAGATTCGATGGTTTATGTTTGAATTTCGCAGGCATGGGAAGAAACTAAAAGTCAATCACTCCAGCGGAAGTTTTAAGGAACTCCTTTCATTGGCCAGAGGAACTTGGGAAGGTGGGAATGTCTCCCAGAGTAAATCCCCCTGCTCCTTCACCCACACCGGATTTCCAGCTCCCACTTTCACCTGGCTGGATTTCCCCTCTGGAATCCCCTTCCACACTCTTCGTGGAAGCCTTTCTCTTCTTCTCCTTTCCTTCTTTTTTCCCTACCTAAACAAAATCACCTTTCTGCAACACTTCTTGGGCCCGACATTTACGAGCATACGGTGCACCTGTGGTGGTCCCATCGCTTATTCTTTAAGAGGTTGAAGGCCAAGAACCCACAGCATTCTCTCGGGGAAGTTGTGCCTCACCAGCACTCAAGAAAAAACCCAGTTACAAAATGATTCACCTACCTTGACTCCCAAAGCACTAGAATTACAGGTATAAGCCACCATGCCTGGCCTAATTTCATGCTCTAAAGCATTTTTTTCACCATCTCTTATGGAAACGTGTAAACATTCCAAAAGATAAGTTTCCGTCATTCTTTCAAATAGTGACAACCGATTCAGCAATTTAACATAAATCTATTTGCCTTTGTTCTAATATACTTTATTTAAAAAAAAAAATATTTGTTTATTTGTTTTTGAGACAGAGTCTTGCCGTATCATCGCCCAGGCTGGAGTGCGATCTCGGCTCACGGCAACTTCCACTCCCTGGTTGAAGTGATCCTCATGCCTCAGATTCCCAAGTAGCTAGAATTATAGGCATGTACCCCCATGCCTAGCTAATTTTTTGTATTTTTAGTAGAGACAGGGTTTCACTATGTTGGCCAAACTGGTCTCAAACTCCTGGCCTCAAATGATCCCCCTGCCTCGGCCTCCCAGAGTGTTAGGATTACAGTGAGCCACCATGCCCAGCCTAGACTTTAATTTTGAAATAATTATTTTTCCCCCCAAAAATTCTAGAGGTTTCCATCTTTGGAGAAATGGCAGTGTGCTCTTTCACCTACACCAAAGAAGCATATTCGTTCATTCCTTCATTCATCAATTGCATGCCTATGTGCAGAACTGTGATCTGTACCATGTGTATATGACAGAATAAAACACACCTGAACACCTGGCTTGTATTCTCCAAGAACTTACACAGTGACTTTTAGGGGACAACTTGGAAGATGTTCACTGGTTTAACATCTAATAAACTGTGTAATTTTGAAAACAAGGAGTTAGATTAGAAAACTCAACATTTATATTATCTGATTTTTAAAATGTAGACATTGAGATGGGGATTCTTTCTAATGAGCTTGGGTTTAGGCTTTGGGTTAGACAGGCTGCTCACATGTCTTTGATCTTTAAGAGCAGGCATGGTGTCAGGGAAATAACACAGTGTGAAGATCTTGGCAGGACCTAAGAAGACTCTTAGATTTGTATCTTCTTACGTTATCATCATTTCTTACTTCAAGTACCATTGTCGTATTTTGTCAGTTGTGCTGCAAAACTTTCTAAAACTGATTGAACACGATCTTCACACAGTGCTGGACCCACCTACTCCATTTGGTTCTAATTGGAGAAATCTGAAGACCTCATTCTTCTTAGTAACACAGTGATTGTAACTTTCTCCATGATTCATTTTTTTGGAAGGCTGCCTTGTCAGGTTTCAAAAAAGGCTCAGTGATTACATAGCTCTTCTCTATTCTAAATATGTCATTCATGTATTCAAGACTCTTTTTTTTTGTTGAATGCCTACAATGTGCCAGACCCTGTGCTAATTGTTGGGATTATATAGAAAGAAGACCTAGGCTGGGTGCGGTGGCTCACGCCTGTAATCCCAGCACTTTGGGAAGCCAAGGTGGGCAGATCATGAGGTCAGGAGATTGAGACCAGCCTGGCCAACATGGTGAAACCCCATCTCTACTAAAAATACAAAAGTTAGCCAGGCATGGCAGCATGCACCTGTAATCCCAGCTACTCAGGAGGCTAAGGCAGGAGAATTTCTTGAATCTGGGACGCAGAGGTTGCAGTGAGCTGAGATCACACCATTGCACTCCAGCCTGGGTGACAGAGTGAGACTCCATCTCGGAAAAGAAAAAAAAAAGAAAGAAGACCTAGTCCCTGCCTTTAAGGAATTCACATTCTAAAGGAGAAGCAAGGGAAGGAAACAAAGTTATAATGCAGGTTAGTGAGTGTTCGAATAGAGGTAAGCATTGGATGCAGGAATACACAGAAGGGGAACTTGGACTGGGAGTCTCAGAGCAAACATCTTGGAGGAAATGACATCTAGATTTTGAAGTTTGCCAAGGAAAGAAGTAAGGAGATGAGTTAAAGGGAGAGAGAAAAAAGTACACCAAATGGGATCAGGCTTAAGAATTGTATTAGTCCATTCTCATGCTGCTACTGAAGACATACCTGAGACTGGGTAATTTATAAAGAAAAAGGTTGAATGAACTCATAGTTCCATGTGGTTGAGGAGGCCTCACAATCATGGCAGAAGGTGAAAGGCACATCTTTATATGGCAGCAAGCAATAGAGAATGAGAGCCAAGCAAAAGAAGTTTCCTCTTATAAAACCGTCAGATCTCATGAGACTTATTCATTGCCACGAGAACAGTATGAGGGAAGCCACACCCATGATTCAATTATCTCCCACCAGGTCCCTCCCACAATGTGGGAATTATGGGAGCTACAATTCAAGATGAGATTTGGATGGGGACACCATCAAACCATACCAAGAAGGAAAGTTGAAAGTGGAAGAAATGACCCTGGAGCAGTGGCAGGGAATAGATTACAAAGAAAGTGTCTTTCATGCAATGCTAAAGAGTTTTAATTTTACCTAGAAGGTGCAATTGGAAGAATGTAAACATAAGCATGCTTTGATCAGCGTGTAAAGAATGGACAAGGGGTGACCCCAAAGACAAAGGAAACCAGTTGGAAAACTCCCGTGTTGTAGTGAGTATGGAGCAGAGGAGACAAATTACAGACGTGAAGGAGCAAAGGCTGGTTCCTGGGTTTTGCCTTGGGAGTCTGAGTGGGAGGCATTGCCATTCATTACAAGAGGCAATTTAGAAGGAATAGACTTGGGTGGGAATTCCATGTTGGATATGTGGAGGTTGAGGTGCCTAGAGGCCCACAATTACCATTTTCAGTCCATGTCTGGATATTTCAGTTTGGGGCTTAGGAGAGAAACCTTGGCTGGGAGTGAAGTGGCAAGTCACCAGCATACAGGTGACAGGTGCAGTCATGATGACGTATTGTCTTTCACAAGGAGAGTACACATCATGAGAAGATTGTTGATGGTAGACAGTGAGAAGCAGCTGCTGGATATTTAGAAGGAAAACAAGAAAAGTAATGATGGGAAAGATAAGACTGTTTAATGAGAGAGGAGGGCCCGAGAGGGTTAAATGCTAAAGAGATCAAGTAAGCTTAAAAGAACTGCTGTACCTAGCCAGTAAGAGGTCAGCTTGGACCTTTGAGATGAATGTTTCACTGGTGTGGTGGAGTCAGAGGGCGGAATGCAGGGAGTTGAGAAGTGAACGAGAAATGGGAACGTGAAGCTATAAATGTGGTCAGGGAAGTCTAAAGTCTAAGAGTTTGGTTAACTTTAATCTTGGTCTTGTTTACTTTTACTATGTGTTTTCCTTCTTGCCTTGACACATTTTCCACTTACTCTCTTCTACCTGGTTTCCGATGACTGGCTGAGAATTCTCAGGTTCCTTCTGGAACGTTTTTCATTTAATTATTAATGTATAGGTACTTATTAACCTTATCTGACTTTTGTAGTGGAAAATAACTGACTTTGGGATGAAATAAGGCTGGGTTTGAATCCTTTGCTAGAGTCCTCAGGGGCTGCTTTTTTGTTATCAACAGGAGTCTCAATCTATACAGAAATCCTCTCAAACCAGCCCAGGGCCCAGAGCTGAGACTGCTGGTGCTGAGGCAGCTCTTTCCCCCACTTCTGTCTCTCTGGGAAATGCCTGTTCTCATCTCTGCTTTTCTCTGTACTTAACAATCCGCACGTTTTCTAGAAACTGCTAGGCCAGTTTGACATGTCTCTCAATCTTAGCTCCTTCCATGACACAGCTCAGGAGCCTGAACTTCTCTCAGTATACATTTTTAAGAGAATATGGTTGTTGACTAGCCAGGAATTGACTTCAGGATCATGTAGTTCAAATAGCAAGAAGTGGCCGGGTGTGGCGGCTCACATCTGTAATCCCAGCACTTTGGGAGGTGGAGGTGGGACAGTCACTTGAGGTCAGGAGTTTGGGATCAGCCTTGCCAACATGGTGAAACCCCATTGCTACTAAAAATACAAAAATTAACCGGGCATGGTGGCATGTACCTGTAATCCCAGCTACTTGGGAGGCTGAGGCAGGAGAATCGCTTGATCCCGGAAGTGGAGGTTGCAGTGGGCCAAGATCGTGCCATTGCACTTTAGCCTGGGCGACAGAGCAAGATTCTATCTCAAAAAAAAAAAAGCAAGAAGTGTCAGTTGGTACAAACAAGACCAAACATTTAAGCAAGAGCTGAGTGAGAGGCATTTCCCGGGAATGAAGGTTTGAACTGGACAGAAACTGGTGTGGAATTTTGGACAACCCCCTCAATCTTTTCAGTCTTAAACACAGAGTGAAGTTAAAATGTAGTGAATGCAAAGCAGGGCATGATAGCTCACACCTGTAATCCCAGCACTTTGGGAGACTCAAGCAGAGGGATCGCTTGAGGCCAGGCCTTTGAGACCAGCCTGGACAACATAACAAGACTCCCATCTCTACAAAATAATTACACCTGTAGTTTTAGCTACCCAGGAGGTTGATGTAGGAGGATTTCTTGAGCCTCAGGAATTCAAGGCTGTAGTGAGCTGTGACAGTGCCACTGCACTCCAGCCTGGGTGACAGAGCAAGACTGAATCTCTAAAAACACAAATAAACAAAAATCTTAGTGGACGCTGTGTTGTGGGGGATGAACTCTATCTCTAGCTGCTAGGAGCACCGCCAGGGGACAGCTCTCATCCGTTATCCTCTCCAGGTATTTCCTGATGGCAGAAAACAGACTCCTTGTTCAGTCATGTCCTCTTTCCAAGGACTGTATGCACCCAATTAGTGCTTGATGTGGGGTTAATAAAAACCTGTTCCCCAGACCCCCATCAAGTGGGTACAACTCTAAGGGACATTGCAATTCCAGAGCTCCCTGCAGAGCATGGTGGGCCTCTGTTGTGACATGACAGGCCAGCTTCTCCCTCTGCCCATTCCTGCTTCTGTCCTTTCCCTGACGTATGTGTTGTTTCCAAGAATATTACCTAATAAACTTCCTGCACACTAATCTCAGTCTCACAGTTGGCCTCCTAGGAAACCCAACCTGTGGCAATATCTTACCTCCATCTTACAATTTTTTAGGAAGAAATGAATGAAATAGGACAACTCTTGGAACACCTTAATTGTTGTGATCCTGATTCACTGAAACCTCCCCCGTCTGGGTTCAAGTGATTCTCATGCCTCAGCCTGCAGAGTAGCTGGGACTACAGGCCTGCACTACCACACCTGGCTAATTTTTGTATTTTTAGTAGAGACAGGGTTTCACCATGTTGGCCAGGCTGGTCTCGAACTCCTGGCCTCAAAAGATCTGCCCACCTCAGCCTCCCAAAATGCTGAGTTTACAGGCATGAGCCATGACACCCGGCCTTCCACTACTGCTTTTATTGAGGGCTTCTGTTCTCCAAGCCTCTGTATGTGTGTGTGTTGTAGAGCACTACTGGCTTCTTTACATTATGCTCCCTTCTCTTTTTTTGTGCTCTGCAGTAAATTAAGATTTGCTCCCACAGAGTATTTTCCCTTTGGTTAGAGTCAACTTCATGAATGTTAATCCTGTGTAGCTACATAGGGCCTAGCACTTGGAAGGGTCCCAGGCTTGATTTAATGCTCTATTCTTGCAATCTTAAAATTCCTTTTCCCTTTTTTTGAGATGGAGTCTTAAGTCTTGCTCTCTGTCGCCCAGGCTGGAGTGCAGTAGCATGATCACAGCTCACTGCAGCCTCAGCCTTCTGGGCTCCAGCGATCCTCACATCTCAGCCTCCTTAGTAGCTGGGACTACAGGCGTGCACCACCACGTCTGGCTAATTTTTCGATGTTTTTTATAGAGACAGGGTCTCACTACCATGTCCAGACTGGTCTCAAACTCCTGGGCTCAAATGATACACCCACCTCAGCCTACCAAAGTCCTCAGATTACAGGCATGTGCCACTGCACCAGACCCTTTGTTAAATTCTTAATTTTTAAAAAATGGCTTTTTGTTTCAACATTTTCGGGAAAAAAAAAAAAAATATATATATATATATATATATATATATATATATATAAATATATAAAACTGGTCTTGCTTTTGGCTCCCTGCTTCCTAAGACATGAGATAGATCTCCTGATCCTGGATAGAAACTACCCTTGGTGTGTTACCAAAGGCTCAGTGACTTCACTGGTTAGATCTCTGTTGTCCCCACATTTGCTTCACTTGTTCAGATGAACATGCTCTCCTTCTGGTATAACTCTCTTTCCTCATTTTTCCATCTCCTGACAAAGTCTCTCTGGGAAGATAATCAACCACCATGGCCCCCAAGCCCTGCTACACCCACCCTGCTGTCTTTTACAGAAATGTACATAGGTCATAGATTCTCAATACTTATCACTGGTAGACTGATTTATTAGGCTTCTCTACATGGTCATTTGTAAATCCTATGCTGTTTGAAGTGGTCATTCTATTCACTCCTTCACACTTACTCCTCAGTTATATTCATTTGTACATAATTTAGTTATCTACCCTAATTTATGTGACATATGCTCAGTTATCGTCTCCAGTGTTCATTCATCCACTAAGTTAGAGTTTCTGGACTATGTCCCCCCCTTTTTTTTTTGAAAGTCCCACTGTCACCCAGGCTGCAGTGCAGTGGTGCAATCTTGGCTCACTGCAACCTCTGCCTCCCAGGTTCAAGTGATTCTCAGTCTCAGCCTCCTGAATAACTGAGATTATAGATGCATGCCACCACACATGACTAATTTTTGTATTTTTAGTAGAGACGGGGTTTCACCATGTTGGCCAGGCTGGTCTCAAACTCCTGACCTCAAGTGATCCACCTGCCTCAGCCTCCCAAAGTGCTAAGATTACAGGTGTGAGCCACTGCACCGGGCTGTTAACTCTTTTACATCACGCATACAATGTTGCAGTCTGGATGCCAAATAAACACAGCTGGATTTTAAAATTTGTTTAATGCATGTACTTTATTAACACTGAGATAATGTGATTTTATTCTGCTCACAGTTACTCTAATACATACATTTAAAACAATGGTCAAAGCAGCAATTACATTAACTCGCCATAGGAGTCATTAGACACTCAGGTAGTACTTTGGTAAATTATAAAACAAATGTACACAAGAGCACTTCAGTAGAAGTTAAATCAGTTTGGGGACACATCAGCCTGCTAAACTCCATACTAGAATCCAACAGCAGATGAGTCATTCTTGGAGGTGGAAGAACTCCATGATTTCACAGCCTTGAACACTAAGTATGACCACGAGTGGACCATTTCAACCATCTAACGATCAATGGGAGAGTCAATTGGTCTCATCCCAAATGCCAAAAGCGACAGGCAGGCCATCACAACCTTGGCTTGTTCACCTTGTAAAGACATGACTTTATTTCTGCTTAAGTCATCTATATAAGTGAATCTAATAAATACAATAAAATGTAACCCAACCAAAATCGCATGTCACTTTTACTGACATGGGTATATGAGAACCATGGAGGTGCTAAAGAAAAATAGAAGCATTTTCTTATTATCATATTACCATGAAATTAAATTTATGTTAATTCTTAGGAAAGAAACTAAGTGTCTTGTTTGATATTGATGAGTAGGCCTACTTATTCTCTACGAAAATCCTAAAAAAAAAAAAAAATAATCAAATTTCACTTAAAAAATAGTTTCTGTCTTTAAATTATGTGTTAATAATTCCTTGAAGTAATTATTTTTTAAGTGTGGAAACATGGGGAAAGTTCACATTATAGAGTACAAAGGATCAAAACGGATCCCTCCAAAGTGGACAGCCCCCCAGAAAAATGAGTAAGACTTCGAAGCACTTAAATACAAACATCTGTAACAAATGAACAGCTGATAGAGAACAGGACAGTGTTTACTTCTGAATCTATAAGGTACTTAAGAACTTATACTTGTGGAAAATCACAATGACTCTAGAATATTTCACCAAATAGATGGTGGCAAATAGTTTGGCAACGTGTATTAGAAAGGTGATTTCTATACTACACATAAATGAAAGACAAACCCAAACACAAGTGATGTGTTTTACTACATTAATGTAAATTACACTACACCTATACCCACGTGGCAAATTCAGTTAGAACTAAAAAACTAGAGCAGTCCCTTTTTAAACTACTATTTGCATATTTTCCAGTATCTAAATACATGTATACTTATCTTTTATAGATTATAATAATCTACATTTAAAGTTTCATTTTAATATTGTGGCATGAAAAATACAAACACCAGTATAGTATGTTTTATGCTTAGTCAAAGTTAACTGGCTTAAGGTTTTAAAAGCTTCCCCGGATAAAGCAGTCAAGTCTACCCTATATCCCTTTGTCAAACCTGTTAATTTCAGTGAGCTATGATCGTGCCACTGCACTCCAGCCTGAACAACAGAGTGAGTCTCTGTCACTATTAGAAAAAAAAAAACAAAAACAGACAAACTTAGGTATCTACCTCAATCCATCAATCACCCTCACGCCTTTGAACCTGACAACATCACTCCTAACCTTAAAGTAAAAGACAGGAATAGTAATGTAAAGCATTCAAAACAAAAATGAAACCTGCATCTTTATTTATTTGAGATGGAATTTTTGCCCTGTTGTCCAGGCTGGAGTGCAATGATGTGATCTCAGCTCACTGTAACCTCCGCCTCCCAGGTTCAAGCAATTCTCCTGCCTCAGCCTCCCAAGTTGCTGGGATTACAGGCGCTTACCACCATGCCCAGCTAAGTTTTTGCATTTTCGGTCGAGAGAGGATTCACCATGTTGGCCATGGTTCGAGACCTCATGTGATCCACCTGCCTTGGCCTCCCAAAGTGCTAGGATTACAGGCTTGAGCCACTGAGCCCGGCCAAATCTTACATCTTTATTATGTCATTTCTGTGTGTTAGTTTTCCTTTGCCTGTTAGTTTGGAAATTCTCCTTGTTCCTAAAGGTAGCTTTCATATTTCTGTTCCAAGAACTGACTAGAAAAAGCAAGGTGGTTTCCTGCTTTAGTTGCCTCCCTTTGGTTCCTCGCCTCTCAGCCAACAAACAGGACACGACGGTCTTTCCTGTAATATTTTTCCTTCTTTCACCTAACTTCTCTTGGGAAAAAAACTGATACTTATTTAGCACTTCTTTTCAAAGGATAATTCCTGATTTATAGAGGCAGAAAGCTCAAGATTTATTTTCTTCTATTCCCAAAAAGGTAAGAAGATGTGAGTATTTATATTGGGCTCTCTCCCTCCTCATACACTTTTACCTAAAGCTTAAAGAAAAAAGACAGTCCAACAGTTGAAGGTATATGCTACATCAACTTTTTCTTTTGTTTATCCCACAAAATTCCATGTCATTCTTAAGATTCAGTATTTTTCTCACATCCTATTACCTTATATGCAAATGCCATACAGCAATTTTAATCTATTTCCTCATCTTCCAATCATCACTGGTTATCCACTATAAGGAAATTGCCCCTAGTTTGTCAAGAGTCCTTATTATATCAATAATTTAAAACTGGTGAAAGAACTATATGAGATTGTTCCCTTTAACTTTATATTACTCCAGAATATACATATGTACATATACCCACACATATAACAAATTTACATAGTTTGCAGAAATAAACTACAGATCTAATTGCAAAAACACATTTAGAAATTCACATTTTAACAGTACACTTACATGCAGATAAAAAGAAGTATAGTTTTATACTCGTAAGTTACATAGCAAGCTGAAATGGACAATATTTTAATGTTCATTTTAGATTTATTCTTTCTTCTAAGTCTCAGAAAATGAGCAAAAAGGAGACATAAAACTCAAGCTATGTCTATAGCAGTATCAGTCAATGTGATATTATTTTTACTAACAAGTTACTCAATTGCTTACTCTATAAGTGATACACACATACTATAATATTATATACAAAACACAAAATAGAGTTAGCAATAACAAATGAAAGCTTTATACAAAATACTTGATTCCATCAGTATTTAACTTTTGACCAGAAGACTCTTAGCCTGTACATTCTTTTCTGATATTAAGGAATAATCACATTTTTATAGTATTCTTAACTGCAGAAAAATAGGAATGAACAGAGAGGAGGGCTGATGAGGCAGTTGAAATACACATTTATAAATATGTATAACATATTTATATTCATATGTATATCATCTGAATTAGTATCTTTTTTTTTTTTTTTTTTTTTTTTGAGATGGAGTTTCACTCATGTTGCCCAGGCTAGAGTGCAATGGCACGATCTCGGCTCACTGCAACCTCTGTCTCTTGAGTTTAAGTAATTATTTTGCCTCAGCCTCCCTGGTAGCTGGGATTACAGGTGTCTGCCACCACTCCCAGCTAATTTTATTTTTTTTCTGTATTTTTAGTAGAGACAGGGTTTCACCATGATGGTCAGACAGGTCTTGAACTCCTGACCTCAGGTGATCTACCCACCTCGGCCTCCCAAAGTGCTGGGATTACAGGTATGAGCTACTATGCCTGGCCGAATTACTTTCTTTTGCAGGGTTATTTTCACCAGTAAGTGGTCCAGAATACAAAATATGGTAACAAAAGACTGTTTTCATACTTATTCGTTGGGACAGTTATTTAAAATAAAAACTTGCATTATAGAATTAGGGAAGCCTGGAAATTTTTTTTTTAACTTGGAGATCACATATTGAACAGCTGTCAAAATTCAAACTGACTAGTTCTGAAGAACTTCAAAACATGTTCAAATGAATGAAGAACAAAAATGATCAAAAAAACCCATAGCTGCCTAAGAGTCTTAAAAATTATTAATGCAACACTCTCATCTCTCATCAAGTGTATCCAAACCACTTCTTATTTGCGCTTTCAATTTAAAGACTCACAGTAGCATCACTACACACATATTTACACGGAGCACCCACAGCTGAACACAAATATGATGAGTATTTATGAAGAAAACTAAGTGGTTAAGTTTACACTGACTTGGGCACTGATCTAGTGAGTCACAGGGTCACCCAGATACAGGAGACTTTTCTGATCTCATCAGTTTCTTGACATGCTCAGTGAAAAACTTCGGCACAGAAACTCAAAGTCCCAGCTGGTAATCAGGCCCATCGTCCACTGGAGGCAAAGCTTCTGCTGAATGAGAAGTTGATTTCAGAGTTCTTATATTTTCCCCAGGCACCAAAAGGCACTACTACTGCAGTACTATTATCTTCAGTACCGTACTGTATTGCCTGCAAGGTTTGGCAAGAAGAAAAAGAAAAACATTGGAAATCACAGGCTATACAAAGAGAAATCAGCCTTTCCTTCCCTTGGAAATCCCCTTCCCCTGGTAAGCCAAACTGGTCTTACATGCAGTTACTAACATACTTATTTCACAATGGTTTGTGATTTTCACCCTGTATTAATGCCCACAAGTTTTATTAAATTGCACATGGAATAACAGATGACCCAAAACAACCACATTAACTATTTCTGCTATAGCAATTTTGGCAACAGAAACACCAGTGGACTAAGGTGCATTGGTATGCAGCTCCTGAAAATGAAGATACGTGTAAACCATTTAGTGCAGGGCTTAACACACAGTAAGGACTTGATAACTGTTAGCTCTTACCAGGAATTCATTTCCCTTTAGGGAAAGTTACCCTAACAGAATAAAAACCTTGGAAATTGAAAGACAAAAAAACTAGCCATAATCATAAAAGAAATACAAATGGCTAATAAGTCTATGCAAATATCTAACTCCACGAAAAAAGAAAAGAGATACAAATGTCTACACTAAAATTTGATTTTTCCACCTATCAAATTGGTAAAAAGAAAAAAATACGCTAAGAATTTGGAGAAACACAAACTGTAGAACACGCTAGTGTAAACTGGCATAGTATTTCTGGCAGAGAATTTGGCAAACTTATTAAAAGCTCTAGAACACTGTGTATTCTTTTATCTAGAAATTTGTATTTATTTATTGAGACAAGGTCTTGCTCTGTCATCCAGCCTGGAGTGCAGTGGCACAATCGTGGCTCACTGCAGCCTCGACTGCCCAGGCTCAGGTGATCTTCCCACCCCAGCCTTCCAAGTAGCTGACACCATGGGCATATATCACCATGCCCAGCTAAGTAAAAAATATATATATATTTTTTGTAGAGACTGGGTCTCACCATATTGCCCAGGCTGGTCTCAAACTTCTGGGCTCAAGCAATCTTCCCATCTCAGCTTCCCAAAGTGCAGGTGTAAGCCACCACACCTGGCCTAGACATTTTCTTTTTTTTTTTTTAATGGAACTTTCTTTTATTTGAGACAGGCTCTCAAAAATAAATGATGTACATTTGATCATATAATCTTATCACATACATAATATAATTATATACACACAGAATACTCTTCTACACACAGAGAATACTCATATCACTTTGGGGTTATTTTTGTTTGTGTGCTTTCTTGGGGTCTTTTTGAGACAAGGTCTGGCCCTGTCACCTAGGCTGGAGTGTGGTGGTTCAATCTCAACTCACTGCAACCTCCACCTCCCACCTCAGCCTCCTGAATAGCTGTCTGCAGGCATGCACCAACACACCTGGCTAACCTTTTTATTTTTGTACAGATGAGGTTTTGCCAGATTGCGCAGGCTGGTCCCAAACTCCTGAGCTCAAGTGATCCTCTAGCCTCGTCCTCCTAAAGTGCTGGGATTAGAGTGCAAGTCACCGCACTTCACCCATACTTGTGTATTTCTGTTCTTTTTTTTTTTGTTTTCCTGAGGGAGTCTCACTCTGTAGAAATTTTATTTCTAAGAGCTCAAGCAATCCTCACACCTCATCCTCCCTTGTAGCTGGGACTTACATGTGCATGCCGCCACACCTGAATACTATTTCTAAGAATTAAACCTATTTCCTGAAGGAAACAGATATGCACAAATAGATGTCAGAATATTTATTACAGTGCTTCCTCTATAGTACAGAAAACATGAACATAAACTAAATTTTTTGACCAGGGGACCTGTTAAATGAATTATGTATAAGAATAAGATGGAACACTATGCATTCATTACAAATTTCATTGCCTTTGTGAATTAGAATGCAAATACTGCAAGACAGGCAGTTGAAATTGGGAAAGAAGTGCTCATCCATGGAATTGGGCCTATTTCCTCAATTTCATGAGCACCCTGGTTAGCACGGGTGAAGGCCGTAACCAAATGAATAATTCATGTCTTATGATGATGTTGCCCATCTATTTCCAAGTAAATAACACTTTTGAAGTAAGGTCTGTTATCTTATTTTGGGAAATGCAAAAATAGCTGTTGAATTAAAACGTACTTTAAATAATACAAAGCACAGTTTAAGTTTTCTTTACTGGATATTACCAGCCATCTTCTAATTTTAGTTCTGACTGACACACAATCTCATCCCTATGCCTTTTTGTATTTTGGTTTATCTTTTCCACTCACCCATTCTGAATAACCAGAAGATGACTACGCTATATCCTCAAGTTGGATATTTGCTTAGAGCACTCTAGTTTAATGGTCAAGTGGTTGGATTTGGGAACCTAGTTGTCTGGGTTTGAAGTCCAGTTCTGCAATTTAATAGTTTTGTGACCTTCAGTGAGTTACTTAACTGTGTAGCCTCTGTACCTGTTTTCCTCATCTGTGAAAAGCGACAGAAATAGCTCCAACTTAATAGGTTATTGTGATTACCATATATGTAATTGTATATACTGTGCAATACATATAGTAATGAGTTAATATATATGAATACTGTCTGACACAGTAAGTGTAAGTGACATATTAGTTTACTACTATTATAATTTACTATTGCCGTTACTCTCATTTCAAAGTATATGCAAGGCCAAAGAATAAACAAAGCTCGTTTCCTTGGCATATTAAAATTTTAACTTGGGGAAATAATAAAAATTTTGTACTTGGAAATATTATGGAATCAAGTGTAAAATTCACTGCAACACTCAAAAGCTAAAACACAATTCCTGGGCTGTCCTTTCCTTCTCCTTAGACTCTTCCGGAAGAAGCTCTGGGTCACCTGTTCAGTCACTGCATGGGCTGCTTCATTGGGATCGTGGCACTGATTGACAAAGTCACAAATCTCTTGACTATTCACCATGAAGTTAATTCCATCTGTGGTGAGGACCAGGAAGCTGTCATCAGCATGATGTAGCTGCAATCAGAACCAAATGCATCTGATTATTAGCTAGACTCTGACTTAGAATAATCTTGCTAATTCAAAGATTTTTATCTGTTTTGCTGAGTGGTCATCTGTGTAAGAGCTTGTAAGCTGATATGGTTTGGCTGCGTCCCCACCCAAATCTCATCTTAAATTGTAGCTCCCATAATTCCCATGTGTTGTGGGAGGGACCCAGTGG
This sequence comes from Sapajus apella, assembly GCF_009761245.1. Lineage (NCBI taxonomy): Eukaryota > Metazoa > Chordata > Mammalia > Primates > Cebidae > Sapajus > Sapajus apella. Next base: position 9,638,017 of record NW_022436985.1, on the reverse strand, counting down.
GAGGTAACTCAATCATGGTGGTGGGGTCTTTCCCATGCCATTCTCATAACAGTGAAGAAGTCTCATGAGATCTGATGGTTTTGTAAAGGGGAGTTCCCTTGCACATGCTCTCTTTGCCTGCCACCATGTAAGACATGACTTTGTTTCTCTTTCACCTTCCACCATGATTGTGAGGCCTCCCCAGCCATGTGGAACTGTGAGCCCATTAAACCTTTTTGCTTTTAAATTACCCAGTCTCAAGTATATCTTTATCAGCAGTGTGAGAACAGACTAATACACAGGCAAACAGTGAAAATGTAAAGCCTATATGTTGGGCAAAAGTAGTAACATTTAGAATTAACCACCAAGGATAAAGCTAATATTTAATTAGTAAAATATAAATAGCACTTAATATCAGAAAGTAAAGAGTAAAGAAGTTGCAATCCTCTGAAATCCAATCACCAGAGGTAATCAGTCCTAACCATTTAGCAAACACCCTTCAAGATATCTTGCTTTACTTGCATAATTTAACATTGTAAAGGGAGAATCCAGATAGTCCAATGCTGAGAGGTAGCTCAATGTAATGGTTGTGAGTGCTGTCTTCTAAGGCCAGGCTTCTAGGATTCGAATCCTGCCTCTATTTTTGGGCTGGGTGAGCAGAGGTGCATTGACCTCTTTATGCTTTAGATTTTCCTTGAAAAATTGAAATAGTAGTACTTATTTTGAACAAAGCCTAGCACATAGTAAACTCTGCCTAATTCTCTGTTACATAAAATGAAGTAGGATATCTATAAGACACAAAGTGGGATATCAATAGACTTGAAATCCTTCATGCAATTAATTAACAAGCGTTTGCTTCCAGTTTTGGAAGCCTACACTATACTGTACTAGGGACTATAGTGGCTCAGGAGTTTTAGAGAAGTGTCAGTTCATGGACTGGGTATGTGCTGGGGGCAGTTTAGGGAAATGAGGGCAATGATCAGTAGCATGCAAAGGATGCCACAGAAGTAGAAGTGGGCGATTATTTGGTTTGGTGGAAAAGGGAAGTCGGGGCAGCTTCCATGTGGAGGTGATGTTGATTGATTGGGTGCAGTGATGCTGGCTGATTGGGTGCGGGTGACACTGGCTGACTGAGTGCGGGTGACACTGGCTGATTGGGTGCCTGTGATGCTGGCTGCTTGGGTGCAGTGATGCTGGCTGATTGGGTGCGGGTGACGCTGGCTGACTGAGTGCGGGTGACACTGGCTGATTGGGTGCCTGTGATGCTGGCTGCTTGGGTGCAGTGATGCTGGCTGATTGGGTGCAGGTGAGTAAGAACAGTAGGACCATTCCACCAGCAGAATTCCAAAGCTGGAATGAAACAAAAACCTAACACTTCTTCCTACTGAGGGAAACCAAAATATTTCTCTCCCAAATATTGAGGATTGCCAAAGTAACTGAAAAGGCAGGAGAACACTTACTCAGCCTCTACTTGCCTGGTGGCTGGAGACAGCACTTGTTTATCTGCCCAGAGAAGAAACCAGCAGGCACTAGAGAAATCTGGGAACAGGTTTTACTATCTCCACACATTTTTCTGCCTTTTAAAAGACTGAAAGTGTTCTCTTCTTTATTTTGTCACTATGTAGGATTTGTGGCTCTTTGTTTAAATACTATTTAAGCAAAGCCCCTAAGCCACTGCCTTGAGAGAGAAATACTTTGAACTGAGGCCTTTTCTACACAATGGGTACAGCACGCTGAACCATCTGCTTATTTGTAGTTGTTGTAGTTAATCTGACTTTTGTTTTCAAGAAAGTGTCTCAGCTAGGAACCTAAAAAGGGGGAAATAAATAATTTATGTTTTCTCCTCTACAATATATTAGGCCAGAATAGTAGCATCTTGTTTTACCTGAAAAGTTTTTTTATCCTTCCATATATTACTCCCTTTTTAAAATCATTTTGGCTTCACTTAAGGCTTCCAAGAAAGCCTGCAGCGGAGACATTCCTACATTCACTCTCTGCAGGTGCATCAAGTGCTTGCAGGCCCTTTCTTACCTTAATTCTCTTAGTTTCAGGTTCTGCTATGACACCACTGGTTTTAAGATCCAAATCTCCAATACTTCTTGTCATTGCAAGCCTGCCATTTACATGAGGCTGCCCCAAACTATTCCAAGCCACAAAACCACCACATTTCTTGATCCTGTTAAAAGTTAAATGACAATGATGTGATATGCAGAAAACCATGTTAAACTTAAGCATGACATCAGTTTAAAAACTGTTATGAACTAAAAGCATCACCCACATAGAATGATGGATCAGTGGTGGTAGTACCTTTCTTTTTCATCTTTTCTTTCTGGAGTATGGTCAATGGTCAGCTTCATGGGTTTTCCTTTTCTGCACAAAATAGCCCGGCTGTCCCCAACACTGGCTACAACCAGTTCAATACCATCTCGCAATAGGGCTACTGTTGCAGTAGTCCCAGAGGTCAGAAGAGTTGCTAAAAATATTATGAAAAAAGGGTTCAAGTTAGTGACAGTCAAATGATTGGATATGGAATTTTTATTACAAAATAAAACAGAAGCACAACTAATGCTGGAATATATCATTCTAATTTAACTAGAGCTAAGCAAATAAAATGCAAATGAACTATGTAAGTAACAGCATGCAGAGAAACAAGTATTTAATTCAGTAACAAGGCTCCATGCAAACAGGAAAGGTTGCTAACCTAATCTGGCAAACACTGTATCACTATCTACAAATGGCCTCTATTCATACCAAGTAGCACGGACTTGAACTTATAAGAACACCTTGGTGGATATCTGGTGTCTGGACTGAAAGTATTAAAATTTAATTAGGTTGGCTCTGTTGGTGGGATAACTTAGGTTTACTTGAGCCCACGCAGGCAAGCTGACTTTTCTACAGTCTATGGATTTAGAAGGTTTTCCCTTCCATTTGTTACTCCTATCCTGTGAACATATTATCAGTTAGTCAGCTAAGTGAGATATGTCAAGGGCATACCATTTGCATATTCTACCTCTGTATACTTCTGAAACTGTTTTAATTTTATAAATGTTCACCCAAAACTCCTAAAATGGTTACAGGCTCACATTCTTTTCTGTTTATCTTTGTCCTTCCCTAGACATGAAACAAAGTTACAATCATCATTATCAAAGCAGAAAATCTGGGGGAGGAGGGGTGGGGAATGAAGTTCATTCTAATTTCTCATAAACTTGGTGTAGTTAGCACTCCAAACCCCAAACGCACGGCGGAACTGCCAGCTGCAACTCCTGGGGTCCTGCTTGGGCCAGAGCATCCCACACATATGAATTTCCTCTAATAACAAATAAAATTCATTGTTACTGGGCTTGAGGTCACCACTGTTTCCTCCAGCCACTCACACTGCACTTTTGCATCTTCCTTTGATTTCTCCTAACAGTGTCTGCCCTAAGGTCTTTACCACTTGTTAAAAATTGTTAGGGTGCATTGAGCCTTGTCAAAAATGAGAATGTTGTGAAATTATGAGCTAAAAAATAAAGCAAAGTGGAATAAATTGGAAAAGATAACTTATTTAAAGCAGGTATTGTCTTTAGTAACACTGTGAACTCTTTAAAACATTCCAAAAATGACTTTGATTTTAAAGGCGGATTTAGGAAAAACGAAGTGCTACTGATTTGACTGATTAAGATTCAATCTTTCCAAGTTTTTTTTTTTTTTTTTTTTTTTTTCCACAAAAAAAGATAATTTTGAAAACTTCATCAGTAATGCACTGGAAGGAGATATATATATATATATATATATATATGGATGTTTCCAATTGGTATATTAAAATGCCTGCTTTAATCAGAAAAGTAAAATGGAAAGGCATGAATAAAGTCTACTTAATCTTTTATAGTCATGCTGAACTTTCTTGAGAAATAACATTTATAGTTGCACTATCTTCCCATTTTTCTCTTGATTTTGGAACTGTTGTGCCAACGTAATATTTCTGCAATGATGAAAGATATATTTGTCCATCATATAAGTGTTTTAGCATAAGTATCAGTGATATTTATATTACAAATGTTAACTCTTAACTTTAAATTACCCAAACGAATATACAATAGAATCTTTACAGTTTGACTAACTATAATATTTCAAATGATTTAAAGAGCCAAGTAAGCTCTTTAAATTTATTTATTTATTTATTTATTAAATCATTTATTCAGATGCTACCTATCCCGTGAATTTAATATTCCTTCCCTTTGTTTAAACCATCAGCAATAGCTTTCTTAAAAATGGTTTATTATTGGCCACAGTAAAAGAGTTAAAATTTCATTAAGTTTAGTTATGTAGGCTTATAATTCATGGCTCTGTCACCTAGAAATTTTAAAAGACTTTGAGCTTTTACCAACCCAACTTCACAGTTCCAAAATCCCAGGATTTATAGGAAAGCCTTCAAAACTAACTGTCAATTCTGATTTGCTAAGCATTTAAGAACACAAATATTAAATCAGGATTCATTTTCATTTAACATTTCACATGGATGTAAAATTCTCATTTTGCCCTAACAACAGAATTAAAAAACTAAGACATCTTTCAATAAGTTCTTAACACTCACTGGACAATTTCTACTGCAAGTCTTCTCAACTAATGGGACAAAGAGGATGTGGGGACCTTCCCGTAGTCCAGGCTAGGACCCGCCGGACTCCTTCACCTGGGACAAAATTAAGCAGATCTCTCTTTCCACTGAAGCCCAGCATATAGTGTCCACGGGCTCCAGATCTAGAGCTGCTGACCAGGCACAGTTCTCTGCCACAAATAACACGCACAGAGGCAAATAGGAAATTTCACCCAGAAATTGTGCTCAAACATTACAAAACTGCAACACATGGGAGAGCAGAGAAAGAGCTGCAAAATAAGGGAAGGGTTTTTTATTTTGGTGAAAATTTCACTAGCAAATTATATAATATTCCAGGAAATGCCAAATCAATGATTCCAAAACTCAGTTTGTTCCAGTTGATGGTATTTTATATTTGAGTCTATTTTTTCTTCACAGAGTAACACTTCTTTCTCAATTCGGTAGTTTCTAAGGTTGAAAAAACTATATACAAATGTATCTGTACCAAGACATGTAAGTGGTGACACAGATACACATTTAACACGCTCACAAAAACACTACTCACGCGTATACACATTCACTGAAATAGCTGGTCTTAAACACAGTCAATTAGTACCTTTACTAAGTTAGAAAAAAATGCACTGTAAATTTGTTTGGTAGCAATATTACAATTGGCTCAATAATAGATAAATCTATAGTTACAGCACTGAAGAATTTGTATCTGACAAGCAGGATGTAAACTACAGTATACCACCAACTTACTGGGACTTAAATGTATATCAAGAAGGAATCAAAGCACCTCCTATACAGGATACCTGCATTTGTTAATGGTGCTTAATGCAGAGATTTAGTACCTAGAAGGCATTTTTGAGTAGAATGATTAATTTAAATTCACTGTTTAAATAAAGGCTAGTGAGACTCTTGCGCTCTAATGCATGTTTATAATTTTATATAATTCGCAAAATGGGTATTTCTGCAGCTCTCTCTTTCCCTGGTGTTGCAGGTCGATAACATTAAAAGAAAAATGATCAAGATTCTGAATGGCAACATAAAGAGCAAAAGCTATACTTTCCAAAGAATAATGACTCGTACTAAATAGCTCAATTGTGCAAATAATATCATGTATAAACCAATACAGTTTCAATATTTATTAAAAATGGGTGTTCTAGACTCATGACTCATGAACACTAAAATCAAAGTAATGAGCTGAAGCAGTAGCAGCAGCGTAAGAACATTTCTCTTCAATGCTCTACCTATTTTTTTTTTGGCTGCCCAGCATAGGGGATTCAAAAATGCTATGTTTATAGCTCTGGTTATTTTGTAGTTTAATTCTTCCAAAAAGAGGTTACAGGATATGAAGAACATAAAAGTTTCTGATGAGACTCACAATGCCATCAACGTCCCCCACTCTGAATGTCAGAGCAAGTCTTCTCTTTTTGTTCCGTTTGTCCCTTTCGGAGCTTTGTTGCTTTCAAAGTTTAAGCAATCTGGAAACACTCTGAAGAGCTTATAGGAAATATAGAATTATAACCTAAGTCTTCTACCATCTAGTTTGCTCTAAGTGGCTGTTTATAAACAACAGAAGACTGGTAGGATATCATTCGAATTTACTGGCTGCTTTTATTAATTGTAAAAGTAGACATTACTGGTATAAACTGAATGCAAAAAATTAAAAGATGGTGATGAAACTGGCTACTGAGAACTAAGGACAGACTTAAAATGCATTAACAAAAAAGGAATAAAAATAGCTGGCAATTTCTTAAGGACAAGGGAATCTTGTTCTTGCCACTTCTTGATAAGTGGCATTTTGATTTTATTCTTTCCAAACTATCCCCAGCTAAAAGAGTAAATTATTTTATTTTATTCTACTCAAATGATAAGCTTTTATTGTATGTTACAGATCATTCATCCAGGACATGCAGCATCTGTGTTTGGCATTGTCTCATTTTTGAAAGGATGGAGTGCGCATAATAGTCTCTTGCCTATGCTGAACTCACACCTGCCTGGCAGAGAACAGCTCTCACTAAGTGTAACTTGAATGCGAACTTGCTTAGGCAATAGCAGTGCCCTTCAAGAGTAAATATTCTAAACGTTAATAATATAACTTGAAATTCTTTATGTAGATGTAAAAGCTTTGGAACTGACGTTGAGAAGAGATAAGAATGTTTTATTTTCACTTAATTTATCTTAAGAAAGCTAATATGGTATTGATACAGGAGCTTGAAAGAAATTATTTAGGCAGATAGTGAGGGTAAAGGAGTCCTCGGCAAGGCTTCCCTTTTAACAAAAAGCAGCTCCCAAACCATTTCTTTTCTAACAAAAAGCAGCCTGAAAAATTGAGCTGCAAACATAAGCGAGCTGGAAGTTTGCACAGGTGAATGCTGGCAGCTGTGCCAATAGCAAAGGGCTTCCTGGGGCCAGGCATGTTCAATATGCTCCATCTTCCCTTTTCTTCGTCACCACATGTACAGTAAAGGAATGGGCAACAAGGCACTGGCCAGGTAGAGAAACATCTGCATAACAAAAGATCAGGGTGGGGGTGGCCAGATTCTTGGGCACTCTGCAAATGACACACCTAGCCCTAACCAGTTTGTTTGTTTGTTTTGTTTTGTTTTGTTTTGTTTTGTTTTGTTTTGTTTTGAGGGAGGGGACGGAGTTTCGCTCTTGTTACCCAGGCTGGAGTGCAATGGCGGGATCTCGGCTCACCGCAACCTCCGCCTCCTGGGTTCAGGCAATTCTCCTGCCTCAGCCTCCTGAGTAGCTGGGATTACAGGCACGCGCCACCATGCCCAGCTAATTTTTTGTATTTTTAGTAGAGACGGGGTTTCACCGTGTTGACCAGGATGGTCTCGATCTCTTGACCTCGTAATCCACCCCCCTCGGCCTCCCAAAGTGCTGGGATTATAAGCTTGAGCCACCGCGCCCGGCCTAACCAGTTTTTCATGTGCTATGCAAATGGTACACCTGCTCAGACCAATCTTTCCTACCCTATGCAAATCAGACACTGCCTCCTCAAGCTCATCTAAAAAGTCTCCTGCACTTCACCGCGGACTAGAAATTTGTTTGGGACCCCTTTTTTTACAGGAAAGAGCTTAAATCTCCGTTCTTAACCTCACTCCTGTGTGTCTGCGTCCTTGATTTCCTTGGAGTGAGACAATGACCCTTGGATATTATGCCAGATGAACAATACTGCTTCAGTATGACTGAGGGGCACCTCTCCCACTTATACCTAAAATCTCACCATTAGTGATTCCCCTCTATGGTTTAACTAAGCCTTTTTCAGGTGTCTGCTAATTAAAATTCAGATCTACCCAGGAGTGACAATTCATTAAAATGCATACATTTTATTAATAATTTGATTAAATCAGCTATATGATAATCAAAGAATAAATTACAGTAACTTCAGTGAGAAAGAGTAGGCAGAGGAGATCTCAGTTCAATTCAAATAATTATTGAGTACCTGCCAGGTTCTATGCAGGATGCTGCACACTGGAGATTCAAAAATGAATAAGCCACAGTCCTACACCTCACAGGAAGGGCTCAAGAGGAGGGAAAGAGATTAATACTAAAGGAGAAAAGATGAAAGAAACTGGAGAGGGCGAACTGCACTTACTACAAAATTTTCTTTCACTAGTACTGGCCCTACCTATATTCGTAGGCTGAAAAGAATATTATCCACTCTTACAATACTGATACTGCTTCAGTTCTTGCTAAAAACTAAAGTTTTAAACTTAAATAATAACTTTGAAATATAAAATGACATCTTAAAAAATCCACAAATTGAACAGTTACACAACATATGGCATTCTATTTTTAGTGGCTTTAATATATTTGATAAAATAGGCCCTAAATATCAAAAGGCAAGTTTTGCCATCTTTGAAAGCTTTGGCAACTTATTAAGAATACAATTTTTAAATGTTCTCAAAACATTAATTTTTTAAAAACACAGACTGATAAGAATATATACAAAATAAGATTTAATAACAATATTATAATAGACTTTTTCTTTGAGTACACACTAAGGGCATCATCCCGTCTTGCTCCATTATACTTTCAAACAAATGACCATTATATAAAAAATAAATTTTAGAATATCTTAAGAATGTTCTGTGATCATTACCTCAAAGTATATGACAGAGGAATTAAATTAAATGATGCATTTTAATTTCTTTATTAAAAATGAATTAATTTTATTAAGAATAAAAAATATGGAACGCCTCATGCATTTGCCTGCCATCCTCGCCCAAGGACCATGCTGATCTCTGTATCATTCCAATTTTAGTGTATGCGCTGCTGAAGCAAACATATGAATTGCAGTTTTGTGATTAATTTCTTTACACAACTGTTTGTTTTTATGACAAAGATATCTTTAGAGAGTTTCTTTTAAGATAAGCAAGTTAATTAAATTCTTTAAGTTCAAAATTCTGTTGAGTTATACTTTATTCAATAATGAAAGGAGTCCTTTCATATTTTACATCAAGTCAATCACTGATTAGTTTAAACATCTACATTCACTAGATCCTTTTAAAAAAAAAAGGCTGATGGCACCGTGAAGGTCAATGTTTTTGATTGGTGATCACATGCCTGGGATAAATATGGACATTGTCATCCAAAACCCTTGCCCAGTAAGCTACAGGTATTTACAGAACAGCTGGGGCACACCACAGGCACTACAGTCAATAAACATTGTGGTGTGAGACAAAGCCAGACTCACAGCCAACTTGGTTATTATGAAATAAGAGTATACCAAAATTCAGGAAGTAATAAAAATAAAACCATAAGAAAACATTTTATTTCCTCTTCTCCTTCATGTGTTTTAACCATTTGGAACAAGAGCTAAATCTTATACATAAAGTTTACCTCTTTCAACTTCTGTCTTCTTAAAGGTAAGGGTCCAGTTGAAAGGAAAAAAAATCCAAAGGAATGAGAGAAAAGAAAATGGGCCTAAATAATCTACAAACTGGAAAACATATCCCTGAACAGAGTGGATTGTAAGAGTGTGATACTAAGGTTCTCAACAGAAGCTCAGGAAAAATCTCAAAATGGTAAATAGAGCCAACCCAGAGTTACCTTCTCCTCTCCCCTTGAGAGGGAAGGGAGAATGCTGGTTTGTCAGGAAAATTCCAGCCCTAACTCTGCACTGACCTTTACCATTCTAATCTTCAGTTCCTTAGCTGTGAAATGCAGAAAATCTCTATCCTTATGTACTCCAACTGAAAACCGTGCAAATAACATTTCTGTGGTGCCTTTTTTTTTTCTTAAGAAAAAGATGAACCAAATACAGATCAAGATTATTGCATGATTCATTTTCAAATCATTTACAAGATTACATGCATACATTCATTTGGCTGGTACAGAAGTTTTCAGGGTTAACTTTAACAGCAAAAAATTAGAGGCTAGCTAACTAGAAAACATTTGCTGTGTTTTCCTGAAATGGTTTTGATAAATTTAGTCAAAACCAGAAACATTTCAAACACTGGCAAAATTTAAGGACATACAGTACACAAAATTTTAAATTCAACTAGCATGCCCTTATGCTGAAAATATCACTAGTTGCCAGAGGAAAGCTGCAAGATTGAGCTTTTTAAGAAGTGATAGAAAAACATCTTTCCTTTTAATTATACAAATTAGTTATTGTCTTTTTCTATTTAGGATCTATTTGCAATTTTTTTCTTGTTGGACAATGACTGTCTTAGCTAGATGTAATTACCCTGTAGTGTATTTCAGCATTTGGTCACCAGATCCATCTAAAAAAAAAGCAAACACAAAAAAACAAAACTCATGGTATGGACATTTTGTCCATAAAATGAGCAACAGATTAAACATTTTTAAAATCTTTTAAAAACTAAAATACAACATCAGAACCATTTTGGGGTTTCTCTTTGTAAAAAATTCTCCAATATATTTCATTTAAAAGTGAGGTATTTACATTAATTTGGATTTAAAACAGCATTTAATGTGATTCTTCATATAATATCATTTCTATATAAATCCTTACAAACAAGGTTACATTAAAATCCCCTCCCACAAAGGACTTAAATTGTTTACTTTTAACTCCTCCCCCACCCCATATACTCCCTAACACCCAAGGAATGTGATAGTCTTACATACCATCAGCAGACAGGCGGGCATGACTTGAAAAGGCTTTATCTATTTCGAGAAAAGCCAAGGTCAACACAGTTTCCAAGTTCTTCTCCTTAGGAAGCAAATCCCTTTGTGGGGAGGGAAAAAAAAGCATCAAACAATCATTTTACAATAGGTTTCTCTCTTCACTGTTAATGCTAGCTAGCAGTCATTCCACACAATGGCCCTCATAATTTTCCTGTTAAATGCTGAAGGTTTACTGGCTAAGAAACACTTATTGAGCATGCAGTAAGTATCAGGCACTGTGATAAGCTTTTAAGGGCACAAAAATCAAAATCCAGATCCTTGTCTTTGAAGAATTAATCCTCACTACCACATCCCTGAGAGGTTAAGAATTCCTTCCTATTATGAGTTCTTTCATGGAATGAGGTATACACAGGAAGTGAAAAAAGGGTCACGTGGGAAGTCAAGAATAGTTACATGGTCATAACTCTATCACATGTTCTCCCTTTTTCAATGTTAGCAGTAATATGACCCTCAAAAATGCACTAATAATAGTTGAAGTAAATAAACTGAAGAGCTCCAGAACATCTGCATTAAATGCATTTTCTCCACACTAATGCCAATCATCCAAAGCTATTTTCAACAAGTCAAGTATTCAAAGCTATTCACACCACTTGAAAGAGTAATTACCATTTATTGAAGCACTTATACTTCCTACACTGATGGGAGTAAATGCTTCTCATAGATGATCTCATGCACATTATGCCACTTCACTTGAAATGATCACAAATTAAGTGCTATAGATTTTGGTTAATGCTTTCCCCAGGGGAGTTGTTAAAACATGCATTTCTGAAATTGTGATATCCACTTAAAACTACTTCTCATTCATTAACTACTTCTCATTCATGAAGCAGCAGCATGCAACCACTTAAGTAACTATGTTCACCCTGGAGGCCTCAGCCAAAGGGTGAAAGTTTAAGTAGGACGCATAGGGGAACTGCAAAGTCAGGAGTGAAAGTCATTGTACATACGTAATACATGTCTCCATGTGGGTATGACAGAAATCAGCTGCTGCAGGTCCACCGTGTCCATCATATACTGCAAAGTACAGGACCTCATCTGTTAGCTGAGCAAAGTCAAACCGATCTTCATTCTCTTTCCGTTTGCCAATCTGTGAGGCACAGCCCACGTTTTCCAAACTGATTTTGGGAATCGGCTTGCCATACTTAATGCTGGGTGGCAGCAGAATTGGCTCATCAATGCGGTTATCCCAGATCCCAAAACTGTCCCAGGTAGCTGGACGCCCACTACCATCTGGGTCAAACCGAGAACACCTAGGCTCTGAAGTGGAGCTGTTGCACGTGGGTGTCACCTGCCTGTCGTCCTGCAGCAAGCGGGAGCTTAGCAACACTCTCCTTCTCAACTGGTTCCCACCACTTCTGACCAAAGTAATTAAGGCAGCTGTTGACATAACTCAGCTCCAAAGGACTCAGTGATGAGGGAAAGGTCAATGGAACAATAATAGAATGTCTTCAAGAAAAATTATGCAAGTCGGGCGGGGGAGGGGGGGAGAGAGAGAGAGAGAGAGAGAGACCATCAGAAATTTTGAATATAACTAGTATGTTATCAAATATTACCAAAAATGAATGTCATAAAGGATTTGACAGAAAATACATATATTTATGTTATATATTGGGTAGACATCCAATAGCCTACTTCTAAGAACAGTGGATCAAAAATGAATTGATTTTCCTACCTCATTCACAGCATTTAAGTTCTATAAAAATTTGACAGTGTGCACATACACAGAACATGTGTCTCTCAAACTTGAACCTGCAATCATTTATTAAAATGCAGATTCTGACTTAGTGGCTATGGGGTGGAGCCATTCTGCATTTCTAACCAACACCCTGGTGATACGGAAGCTGCTGGTCTGCAAGTTGCACTTCAAGTAGCAAGAACACAGAATACAGGTATAATTAAATATACTTCCCTTCATTAACTCTATTGCTTTCAAGAAAAGGTAGGGGTAAATATTAATAATATCAAAGTCTCTTGAGGAAAAAATAACAGGCTAATAAGAATACATAAAATAGCTCTGTTTCCAAAGAATGGCCAAGTTTTCGGGCGTGATGGCTCACTCCTGTAATCCCAACACTTTGGGAGGCCAAGACAGGTGTATTGTCTGAGCTCAGGAGTTCACGGCCAGCCTGGGCAACATGGTGAAACCCCGTCTCTACTAAAAAAAACAAAACAAAAAATTAGCCAGGCTTGGAGGCATGCGCCTATAATCCTAGCTACTCGGGAGGCTGAGGCAAGAGAATTGCTTGAACCCAGCAGGTACAGGTTGCAGTGAGCCAAGATCACACCACTGCACTCCAGTCTGGGCAACAGTGCAAGACTTCATCTTAAAAAAAAAAGAAAAAGAAAAGAAAAAAGAATGGCCAAGTTTTAGCAAACACATAGTCTAGGATTGATCTAAGTTTTTATTTTGAGATTTCTCAACCTACTAAATTTTATATACCATATTACTGTGGGAAATATAAATTGGCATGCAAACACCCCAGAGGCACAAAGATAAGCCAGTTTTAATGATGCTCCCCTTCCTGGTAGACTATCGCTAGGAGAGTGTGTGGGTGTGATCTCAGGAACCCGGCGGCACCGCATTTGTGACAAGCAGCCCTAATTTCTGAACAAGTGATCTATGCATTTACATTTACAACTGCAGCTCTCCGTTCCCAACCCTAGCAATCCACTGACACTTCAGACTACACTTCTTTAAAACTATTACTCTATACCCCACCCCAAAACTCAATCCTCAGTCTTAGCATTACAGGGTGTTACCAGGGGGAATTCCTACCCCACTGTGGGTAGGGCTGTCTCTGGCAATTTTCCATACAAAGAAGAAATTTGTCTCCATAGGATTGTGTTCTATTACTTCATTAATTTAAAATCAACTTGAAAAGATGGCATAATACTAAGGTTTGATAATGTTGGTGGATGGTCTACTGGTATTATATTATTCTCAATTGTATGTTTAAATTATTTCACAATAAAAATGAGCTTGAGAAAATGTATCTTCCCAAAAGGTATAAACATATACCAATGAAATCCAGCTTGAGTGCAGCTATGAGAAAATGCACTACAGGTTTCAAATAATTACTTCAAGTGAATTTTTGGAAATCAGTCTAGCTATGCATAGGGAAGGCCTCTTTCGATGAGTAAAACAGGCAAAAGAAAGAATGAGGTTCCAAAGAACATCCTTAGATGTTTGTTTTTCTCTCTTGTAGAGATAGGTTCTTGCTTTGTTGCCCAGACTGGTCTCAAACTCCTGGCTTCAAGTGATCCACCCATCTTAGCCTCCCAAAGTACTGGGATTACAGGAATGTGCGCAGAGCTGGCTTCAATCTTTAGATACTTAAGCAATAAAAAATACATGAGCTCTGCCGTCACAGAATTTGGAATAAAGATGACCACCAAAACAATTAATGATCATTAAAGACTCAGGAAGTCATCCCTTCCGGGCTTTTGGCCAAGATCCTGTATGGAAGGCTGAAATTCATTTCTTTATAAGACAACATTGGTGGTGGGTTAGGGAGTGGCAGGGACACAGCATCTCTGGTTATCCAAGAGAAGTAACATGGCCAGACGCATTGGCTCACACCTATAACTCCAGCACTTTGAGAGGCCAAGTTAGGCAAATCACTTGAGGCCAGCAGTGGAGACCAGCCAAGGGCAACCTTGTGAAACCCCATCTCCACTAAAAATACAAAAATTAGCCAGGTGTGGTGGCGTGTGCCTGTAGTCCCAGCTACTCAGGGGGCTGAGGTGGGAGGACTGCTTGAGCCCAGGAGTTTGACACCACACTGGGCAACATGATGAAACCCCATCTCTACAAAAAGTACAAAAATGAGGCGGGTAGATTGCTTGAGCCTGGGGGGCAGAGGTTGCAGTGAGCCAAGATCACGCCACTGCACTCTAGCCTGGGCAACGGAGCAAGACGCTGTCTATTAAAAGAGAGAGAGAGAAAAAAATAACACACTCTATTGCAAGAGATATTTGTTCCTTTTCTTCTAATTGAGAGTTAGATTTTATTCAGCAACAACTATGAATTCAAGCCAGCAATAGTATGTTAAAAAATTTTAACTCAATTATGTTAACTATAGGTGATGAATTGAGATTTCAAACTAGAATACAATATACCAGGTAATAAAAGTACTAATTATTTGGAGACAGTTCCTAAAGCAGCTTTATATCATATAGAAAAAAAAAAAAAAGAACTTTAAATAAATATATTTATTAGAAAATATTCATATTTGAAGAGTTAACTTGAGATTACCAAAATACTATTCTTTTGACTTTGGTCTGAAAGTATACATGCCATATTCAGCCTTGGACTACTTTGAAGTCATGCACCTACTTTAAACCAGAGTTCTGGAATTACAAATAAATAAATATTAAATGAAGTTTTTCTGCAGCTCTTCTAGTATACTCTTGCCTTTTTTTCTCCTCTCTATCACTTCCCCCAATTGTTTTTTAAATAATAAAGTAGAGCTGCATTCTCACAGAGAACAAATATCCACTGAAAACATTTTTAAGAATGAGCTAAAATGCAAATTGGGCGGTTTCTATAAACTTGCATATTTAAAAATCAATCATCAACCCGACCTCCTTCCTCGTGTATTATGTCTAGAATCCTCTCAGAAAGCAGGGAGTCATAGGAAAACACCTACTCTAAGGCATATTATTGGCAGAAATGAAATATGACCCAGATATATAGCTGGTTTACAAAAACAAGACAAAAAAAGCTAAGTCAGCATCACTTAGGCAAGTAAGAGATGTTATGAAGTGGTTCCATGTCCTTTTCCATCTGCAATGTAACTAAGTCATACCAATCCCCTCCATATTCCCTAAGAAACAATTCAAAGGCAACTGGAGTTCCCAAAGTAAGTAACAACTTTGAATTAAACCTGCACATCAAGAAAAGTTTCCTCCTCCAAACCTTCAAAATCAGGATCTGCCATCATAGACCCCACAGCTCTGCTGATGCTCATGGGAATGATTATACAAGGCAAAGGAAGTAGAATTTGTGATATGACAAACAAAAACCTTAAGGAAAAAAAAAAGCAATCAGTGTTCTCTACAACAAAAAGAGTGTAGAACAAATTAGCAAACAACTAAGAACTGTCTTTGTCAGTTCTCAATTACAAATTGGGATGAGTTCATTATTCTGCAAACTAAGAGACAGAGAAATTTTCCTTTTTAAGAAAGCAGGGGAGATGTAGCTCAATCTTTCAATTCGAAATCACAGCTAGTTTATTTTATAAGCCATTTTAACATTATATTCCATCTTTGGAAGTCAAGTCATCCAAAAGGGAAGCACTGTCTCTGGCAGAAAGGTGCACAGGATTTGAGTTAAACTGTTCTTGAATGTTGAAAGCAGGTCAAAAGGGCAGTTTAAGCACATGCCAAAATTATTCAGGAGTTCTAAAGTTCTGAAACCTGCTTAGATTTTATACCTCTAGAAAAAATATTTTAAGAAAGCATTCCTATCTGCCCTTTATGAAGTGGCACTTAAGTATCTACAACTTCCATAATGAGAACACAGCCATTTTAAATATTCTTAAACCAAATATTTATCAACCTTTTTAGAAAATCAACTAAAGCATCCCAATAAATTCAAATAGTATGGAAATTTCCAGAATGCATTTCAGCTAATTTGGACCCCAATACCTTCTTTATCAATACCCTGCCAGGAGGAAGGGAAAGAAAATTTACGGCTTTAACTGAGGGGAAAAAAGAAAGCAACAATAAAAACTCCAAAGGAACCCCCTTAGGTTTAATGTGAATATGTCTATGTTCAAATGTGTGACCGGATTAAAGTACTGAAATGTGAGCATGAAAAGTACTCAGTATTCTACTCCCATAGATGCCTTTTAAAATGTTAGTAAATACGCATACAAGCCACAGACTATATCCCAAACCTGTAACTTTATAATGCCTTTAAGAAGTTTCCTTCACATTCTATTACATCACCAGCCACTCTCCCCTCTTCTTTCCTCTTCTCTAAGGATTCCAGTCAAGGAAGTTGCCTGTGTGATCAGTAGTAATGACTAAGGTGGCAAGAAAAAATCATTAGCGAGAACTCATTACTCAACGATTATAATTAAGGCATTTTATCAGACAAACAACACACTCACACATGCTGCTCTCATTCCTGCCACGGCTGCCTAACTAGAGTACCACAAACCATGGCTGTTTTTCTTTTTGAGACAGGGTCTCGCTCTGTCGCCCAGGCTGGAGTGCAGTGGTGTGATCTCAGCTCACTGCAGCCTCTACCACCTAGGCTTAAGCGATACTCCCACCTCAGCCTCCAGAGCTGAGTCCACAGGCACATGCCACCACGCCCTGTAATTTTTGTATTTTGTGTAGAGCCAAGGTTTCACTATGTTGCCCAGGGTGGTCTCGAACTCCTGGGCTCAAGCCCGCTTTGGGATCACAGGCGTGAGCCACCGCGCCCGGCCCCACGGCTCTTTTTCCATTGTCATTGTAATCTGTTACTTTAGTAGCTCATTCTGAAACCGAAGGACAATCTCATTCCTCCGCTCTGACGGAAAGAACAGATGAGGCCTTGCTGCACGTTAACAGTGAGAAGCTCAGAAAAGCCAGTAGAGCTTTAGAGACTGCAAATTTCCCGGCTATTTCCACCTGGAGCCTCTTTGTCACTTCCGATGAATTTTCTCATTTACAGAAAGCGGCTGCTGAAAAAGACATCACCAGCTACAAGGCCTTGAGACGACAGTGCTCTCAGCGCAAAGCAAAACCCAAGTCTTCGGATCAAAACCAGTCGGAGCTGCGCATCCTTCCCGATGCCGCGCCTCCTGAAAAGCTCACCTGAGGGCAGTTCTGGATCCTGGGCTCGGCTCGCTGGCCCTGACAGGCGAGTGGCTAGGGTGACCCACGGCGGGAAGCACACACCCCCGCCCTCCCGCGCAGCCTCGCAGATGGCTGGGCTCTCTGGGCACCTTCCGCCGCCAGGTCTCCGCCTCCCAACCTCCCTCTGGGCGTACCGAGCCCGTGGTCGCCACGTTTACCTCGCCCGGGCGTTGACGCGGCGCCCACCCCGCAGCATCCTCGCGTCCAGGGCCTCCAGTCTCGGCCGGCCCACACACCCTACCCCGCCCGCGCCGCGCTTGCCTCCAAGCAGCGACCACATTCAAGGCCGAGAGCAGTTTGGGCTGGAAACCCGCCGCCCCGGGCGCAGGCAGCCAAGCTGCGCCCCACCCCGGCCCGACCAGCTGCTCCTGACCTCCAAAGGGAAGAAAGCGGCGCTCTGAGAACCCAGACACACCGACCGCCAGCCGAGCGCCGACTGGGGGGCGGGGGAACCGAAACCTATGTCTCCCCTTCGCCTTCCCGGGAAGCCTTTCTCCGTTCACTGTCCATTCCGAGGCCGCCCATAAAGAACATAATGCACGGTTAGCAGTAATAAATGAATTGCACTCTCTAGGCTCTTACCTCTGGATGGCTAAGTCCCTGAAAAGTGTTTTAATTAGCTAATGGAGGGAAGGGGAGGGGCTTTCTTGGTCGGTAAATACGAGTGCCTTCTCAGTGGTCTCGGATCTCCGGAGCAAGCAGTCAAAGCGGCCACTGCCTCGCCTGCTGGAAATTCTCGAAAATTTCTCTCCCGCAGTTGACCAGATGGAGAGAGAGAAATCTGTTCCCGCTGACTGACAGCAAATCCAGCCAGTCGGCGCTCGACTAGACGGCTGGTCGGCCGCCCGGGCCCTCGATCTCAGCCAATCACAGGCGCCAACGGGAGCGAGCCTCTCCGCAGCTGGTGTTTGGCTTTGCAGGCTTCCAGCAGCACGCAGCGGAGCGACGTCGCCGTGGGCCAGCTGGGGCTCGCGGCGGCGCCCCGCCCGCTCGAGGTTGGCGCTGCAGCCAAAAAGGGGGCGCGCTTGGGCGGTGGGTGGGGCAGCGAGGCTTGGTACCCCGCCAGCGCGCGGAGCGGGGAGGCGGTTTCGCTTCGGGCAAAGGGACAAGTGGTTGTGACAGCCAGGAAACCGAGAACGGAATGCCAACACTACTTGGCTTAGAGCTTGAAAGGCATCTGATTTCACTGCCATCTCTTTGAAAAGCAGCGCACAGTGCAACGTTCTTGGCTGAACAGGTATCTTGCGATCCTTCGGGAATGTTTATTCATTCATTCAACAAGTATTTCTGTGTTTATTGAAGGACCTCTTGTATGTCAGGCATTTGCTAGACAATGGGGATACACCCCTAACACACACAGACATGATAGCTGCCCTAGTAGAAGTTGCAGTCTAACGAAGAAGAGGGAGAAAACCAGCAAGTAAATAAGCACATACAATAGTAACTAATCGTGTCAAGAAAAGAAACAGATATGGTGTGGTCACTGGGGGATGACTTCAGATACGGTTGTTATATGAGAACCTTGTAAGATGGCATTTAAGTTGAATTAGTCATTCAGCCATGGAACCAATAAAATGATGAATTGTTCTGGCAGAGGGGACAACAGACAAAGATCTCTAGGTGGGACAGCCTGGCGTTTTGGAAGAACAGAAAGTAAGTCAAAGTGGCTCTAGCATATTGAGAGAGGAGAGGAACAGTTAGGGAGATGAGGCAGACGGTGCCTGGTGATGGCATTATGTTTTAAATTTAATGGGGTTCTACTGAGGCATTCGAAAAAAAAAAGAAGTGAAAGGATCTGGGTTTAGACTTTACATCACTTTGGTTAATGTGCAGAGAACAGTTAATATAAGCTATTGGGAAACTGATTAGGCAATTATGACAGATGAAATTTAAGGTGGAAGATGACTTGGATTAAACTATGGCAATATAACTGAAGGGAGGGAAAAGTAGAGAGTTTAAAGATAAATAATTAACTTGATTTGACATTTTAGTTATTCTAGGCCAGGGACAACTATTCTGAATCCAGTGCATTTAATAAGCTGGTTAGAGAGGACTCTCACATTGATGGCTCACAAATTATAGTAATAACCTTGAGTAATATTATGTTGAGTTGATGTCGTTTACAGATTTCCTGGATTGTTTCCTTTTATTTATTTATTTAGTTTTGAGACAGAATTTCACTCCTGCCCAGGCTGGAGTGCAGTGGCGCTATCTCAGCTCCATGAAACCTCCGCTTCCCAGGCTCAAGTGATCCTCCCACCTCAGCCTCCCAAGTAGCTGGGACTACAGGCATGTGCAACCATGCACAACTAATGTTTATATTTTTTGTAGAGACAGGGTTTCTCAATGTTGCCCAGGCTGGTCTTGAACTCCTGAGCTCAAGCAATCTACCCACCTCAGCCTCCCAAAGTGCTGGGATTGCAGGAATGAGCCACTGTACCTGGCCTGGAATTTTTTTAAAAAACGTATTGAAATATACATCTTAAAAAGTGCACATATCCTAAATGTAGACAGCTCAATGAATTTTCACAATCTGAAGACACCTTTGTATCCAGCACCCATATCAAAGAACAAAACATTATTAACACCTGGGAACCCCATCAACCTGCCTTTCAGTCACTGCCTCCTTCCTGGGGGAGTTTCTATATTGACTTTCAATAGCATAGGTAGTTTTTCCTGTCTTTATACTTGATATATATAAAGCCATAAAGTATGTGCTCTTTCATTTTTGGCTGCTTGGACTCAGCATTATACTTGTGAGATTCTTTCATAATGTTGTATGCAGCTATAGATTATTCATTTTTCTTTTCCATTCTGTGGATACACTGTAATTTATGAATTCATTCTTCTGATAGACATAAGGGCAATTTGTCATTTAGAGCCGTTATAGATAGTACTACTATGAGCATTCCAGTACATATCTCTTGGTGATGACCTTTTATTTTGATGGAGTATTTTGGTAGCTAAGTTACAACTAAGTTTTAAAGAACCTGCTCATCAATAATGTATCATGTGTTGCAATATCTCAAGCATTTGGATCAAAATTTGGTGCAGGTAATGAAGGACTTTGCTTTCACAAATGTGAACATATTTGGCAACAAATAAGAAGAAAGATGTGGGAAATTTTAAGCTTGAAAGTGTAAAGTATTTTGAATTGTCCTGGAGTTTTGACTTTTTTATAAACATTTGCATGCCCAGCATCTGAGAACATCACGACTTTGCCAAATCCTTGTACCAAAATGGACTGGAATCCACAGTCATATGATAAGCAAAGCCAGTTAGGCTGTTCTGAAGAATATCTTTGATACTAAAACAGTCCTTGAAATTGCTTTGAAAATCACACCATTTCACACTCTACCACAGCTCATTAAAATTAAAGCCAGGAGTTTACGTCTTTTGAATTATATGCTTCTAGGTTTTGAATCTCTGAAGCATAGCTAAATACACAAAGAATTCATGGCCGGTACAGCGGCTCATGCCTATAATCCCAGCACTTTGGGAGGCCGAGGCTGCGGATCACTTGAGCCCAGACTTCGAGACCAGCCTGGGCAACATGTCAAAACCTTGTCTCTACAAAAAATACAAAAATGAGCCAGGCATGGTGGCACGTACCTGTGATCCCAGCCACTAGGGAGACTGAGGTGAGATGATCACCTGAGCCTAGGAGGTCCAGGCTGCAGTGAGCCATGATCTCACCACTGCACACCAGCCTGGGTGACAACAAAAAACAATTCACAATTATCTGTATACCAAACCCCCATGACACACAGTTTATCTATATAATAAACCTGTTCATGTACCCCAAAACCTAAAATAAAAGCTTTTAGAAATGCGAATAATATGTAAAGGAAATCATTATTTGATATTTGACCAAACAATTTAAAAATGAAAAAGAATTCACCACAGAGGCTGACTTGGCATGACAGATCACTGTACAATGTACAAAATAATCAAGGGGATATAGCACTCCATACATTCATTAAGTTGAGCTACTTTTTATTTACTTATTTTTTTTTAGAGACAGGATTTCCCTGTGTTGCCCCAGGCTGGAGTGCAAGGATTATTCACAAGTGTTATAATAGTGCACTATACCTTTGAACTACTGGGCCCAAGTGATTCTCCCATGTCAGTGGAATAGCTAGGACTACAGGCATGTACCACTGTGCCCAGCTTAAAGAATTGAACCATCTGCTGAAAACCACTGGCTATCAGAAAATTATTCCCAAAACAAGTCATAGGGCTTTTGATGGGTGGGTGGTATATATAATTGCATAATTATTAATATTCACTAATGAATCAATCATTTGTTGTTAAAAATTAGATATGGATATTTTTATATAGTCAGAATCAGCAATTTTCTAGAAAGGCATCTATGCTACTTTTGGCCTCATGCCTAAACCATGGGCCTGGGATACTAGGATGTATTTTTCCAAAGTTCAGACTGTTCCATCCTGAATTGATAGCCCAGATGTCCCTTCTCTATGTTACCAGGATAATTGCCAAAACACAGACATAGAGAATTTTTAGGCCTGTCCCAGTGGCTCATCCCTGTAATCCCACCACTTTTGGAGGCCAAGGCAGGAAGACAACTTGAGGCCAGGAATTCGAGACCAGCCTGGACAACATAGTGAGCCCCCTGTTCTACAAAAAAAAAAAAAAAAAAAAAAAAAAGATTAGCCAGACATGGTAGTGCATGCCTGTAATCCCACCTACCTGAGAGGCTGAGGTGGGAGGATTACTTGACCCCAGGAGCTTGGGGTTGCAGTGAGCTGTTACCATGTCACTGCACTCCAGTCTGGGCAACAGAGCAAGATCTTGTCTCTTAAAAAAAAAAAAAAAGAGAGAGACAGAGAATTTGAAATCTTGTCCTTGGACGCAATTAAACTTGCAGCAGTGATTTTATTTTAAAATATCATTATTCCTTCCTCCACCCTGTGTAATTTACCCCCACAAGTTTGGAATAAATAAGTTTTAGGCTTATTTATTCCACAGTGACTCAAGCCTGTAATCTCAGCACTTTGGGAGGCCAAAGTGGGTAGATCACCTGAGGTCAGGAGTTCAAGACCAGTCTGGCCAATATGGCAAAATGTCATCTCAACTAAAAATACAAAAATTAGCTGGGCATGGTGGCATGCATCTGTAATCCCAGCTACTCGGGAGGTTGAGGCATGATAATTGCTTGAACCTGGGAGGCGGAGGTTGCAGTGAGCCAAGATCATACCATTGCACTCCACCCTTGGCAAAAGAGCAAGACTCCATCTCAAAAAAAAGAAAAAAAAAGCTTCAACCAGTACCAATGCTACAGAGATTTGAAATGTCTTTCCATTTCCACCTCTGACTATTTGACTATTATTTATTCTACTTGATCTTATTCACATCTTTAATTGCATGTTTCCCATTAGACCTGTTGTGAGAACAATCATATTTTGTAAATGTATTTTGTAAGAAAGGCATACAAAATTGTGTTTTGTTATTTAAATCACAAAAGCTCAAAATCAAGGAAATGAAATATGATAGTCATTATTAGCATTGTTTGCCAGATCTTTACTGCTCTTCATCACCCAAGCCAGTAGTGCCAGGGGAGGGCAAGCACCTGTGACTTGTCTTGGTCAATGAATTGTGAGTGGAGGTGATGGGGTAATTTTTGAGGTTGAGCATTTCATGTCCCTGTGCAAGACCCTCCAAGGCTCACTTGCCTCTGCCATTGCAACCAACAATGTTCCAGAGAATGGCTGCTCCCTGAATGGCTCCAAAGAAGAGAATTCCACTGCCAGCCTATGATAGTCATGGAACGTGAGCAAGAAACAAATCTTTGATGTTGTTTGCTACTGGATCTTAACCCAACTTCACCTATCCTATCTCAACCGATACAACTATTAGCCCTAACTTAAAATTGTTTTTTTGAATTGTTCTTGGGATAATTTTAGCCTAAGGGAAATATTCATACGTTCATTCAATAAATATTCATGAAGATCAT
Source organism: Sapajus apella (assembly GCF_009761245.1). Classification (NCBI taxonomy): domain Eukaryota; kingdom Metazoa; phylum Chordata; class Mammalia; order Primates; family Cebidae; genus Sapajus; species Sapajus apella. Next base: position 9,614,465 of record NW_022436985.1, on the reverse strand, counting down.
ACTATCTATCAGGAACTATGTTAGGCTATGGATTTATGGCAATAAATAAACAATATAAACATGATCTCTGCTTTCACGAAAATTGGAAGGAAAATTGGAAGGTAGGCAAGTACCTATGATGAATGCTACAAGTGGGAAAGTGTAGTGCTATTCAGTGGTTGAATACTATACAAATCTACCAAGAAACAATGGAGAAAGAGAAAACAAGTTTCTAATTCAAGAAGTATCTTGAAAATATAGTAAACATTCCTCATATCTGAATCTGACGCTCTTCAGTGCTGACATTGCTTTTGACCAATATGGGTCCTCAGGCAAATACTGAACTTCCTGCGCCTCTGTTTTATCATCGGCAAATCAGCACTAAATATAACCTGCCCTGCCTAACTTACATAATCACTGCCAGAATTCAATTAGGTAGAGAACATAAGTGTCCCATAAAAATAAGCAGTGTTATTATTCTTTGAAGCTTTTACAGTGCATTGAGGAAGCCTATAAATATGCAGTTTAAAAAATTGAAAACCCTATAAAGCAACATCCAAGCACATTTAAATTTATGTCATATCCTTCTAGCTGTGGGAAATGGTGCAGAATAACACAGTGAAAATTATACCTTGGATAATCCAAAAGTCAATTTTTATTGCCAAGTAATATCTGCTAATACACTGCTATTAGGATATGGCGAAACAGTCCAGAAATTCTCTTGTGATCCCTAAAGAGAATATTCAATAAATATTTTTCTTCTCAGTGGAATGAAGTGAATGTATAAATAACTAGTTTTATGCAAGCCAAACAAAAGAAAAATGCATGCAGTATTAAGAGAAACTGCCTTTGTCTTTGAAATCTGTAATGCTGGAAGCGTGTATGCTTATATCCTATTGGAAATGATGTCTAGTTTTCTAAACTCATTGCTGTCTTCTGAGTCTCATTTGGATTAGGGTTTGGAATCTCAAGGTAACATTGTAAGAGATGATGAAAGGCCTGTTTGTCATTGGTTGTCAAGCAACCAAATGCACGTACAAACACCCTCCTTATTTTGTACAGAGTGGGTGTAGGTGCTGAACTGCTCTTCTATTGGTCAGTTTCTCTTCCAGTGGTAGAAAAGAAAGTATTATTTTTCCAGCTAATTGGCATACTCTGGGAAAGTAACCAACTGTGTTTCTTTCCCTAGCAATGTTAAATATAGACTTTAAACCAGGGTAGGTTTCACAAGTTATTGTGGCTTTGGGCAATTTAGATTTTATATACAAAAATACTCCAGAAAAAGTTTAAAAATTCAAATTTTGTGCTATGAGAAATATGCAAGAGAGATCTGCTTTCTTGAAGATTCTTTAACATAAGAAATAAGAATCCACAGTCATCTTCCCACAGTGAAACCAGGAAGGACCTTATCCAGGTCATAAATGACAGCAAAAATGATGTTCCCTAATTCCACCCTGCCTTCTCATAAACCATACGAAGCGCTAGGAAGCTGGAACCTGGGAGGAAGGAGAATTACAACAAAGGGAAAAAGGGAAGGGGACCAAGAGAGGGACAGCAGGCTGCCTACATGAGGGACCTCTACATGGTCTGAAATGAGACTCAACCTTAACAGTAAGGAAACAAATGCTCATTGCTCTTCCAGTAACAAACTGTATATACCTGTATAATGCAAGGCAATAGTATTTTCTATCTGTTCTCTCTTTTCCTAGTTTCTCCCTCCTCCTAACTAATCCTGCACCCTTTGACACTTTATCTTATGACATTATTTCATAAAGTTTCACTAGCTCCCCATTTCCAGTAGGGGAAAAAAAGTCCTAAACTTCTGAGGCTAGTATTCAAACACTTGCATGGGCTGCTCCTGCCATGGAGCAGGAAGAATTCCTGCTTCTTTGGATAACTTAAGTCTTTTTCTCTTAAGGACTTCAATTGATTGGTTGAGGGCTTCCCCCATTTGGAGGGTAATCTTCTAGATGAGATC
>NW_022436985.1:9579627-9612498 GCF_009761245.1 Sapajus apella | reverse complement strand
TTTAAATATTAGTCCCATCTAAAATGGTTGAGGGCTTCCCCCATTTGAAGGGTAATCTTCTAGATGAGATCTACTGATTTAAATATTAGCCCCATCTAAAAATACCTTTGTAGCTAGACTAGCGTTGGACAGAATATCAGAGAACCTCGGCCTAGCCAAATTGGCAAATAAAATTAACCATGATACTAACCCTTACAAATGGTTCCTCTGTGTGGGCACTGTTCTAAATGTTCTACATGTATCAACTCACTTAATTCTTACAATATCCCTAAGGGACAATGTTATTATTGTCATCCCCATTTTACAGATGAGGCACAGAAAGAGAAGTTAAGTAACTTGCCTGAGGTCCCACAGCTTGTAAATGATAGAGCTGGGATATGAATCCTTGCAGTCTGGCTCCACAGTTTATATTCCTAACTACTGTGCCATTTATGTCTCAAAAATAGCAAATGAAAGCTGAACTGATTGATAGTTTATGTATTCTTCCTGTAAATGTCTTTGCCCGCCATTAACATCTATTCAATGTCAATTTTTAGAGAAACTTTACATATATCCGCACAATAATCCTTTGATATAGATAGTACTATTCCAGTGTTACAGATGAGGACATTTTGAGGCACAATGTTAATGACTTGCCTCCAGCCATACAGTGAAAAGGCAGGGATTTGAACCTAGGTATAATCTTCAAGGTATAGCCTCTGATAGTGCATTACCTCTCTGTACATAGTTCATCAATGTTAAACGTTTTGAGGATGTTCTGGACTGGGCCCAGCGGCTCACATCTGTGATCCAAGTGCTTTGGGAGGAGGCCAAGGAAGGAGGACCATTTGAGCCCAGGAGTTAGAGTGCAGGGAGCTATGCTTATACCACGCACTCCAACCTGAGTGGCAGAGTGAGACCCCATTTCTTGAAAAACAAAAAGAGAAAGATGTTCTGAATAATCTCTGTTTAAAAGGCCTTAAATTACTTTAATAAAAGTCAGATTTCTCTTTTGATCCATTCCACAAGTGAAATACACTGTACATAAAGGATAAGTTTCTGACCATTTCATGCACCAGAAAAGAATCAAGTAATGACATGTTATTCAATAAGACTAGAACTTATATTACGAATTTCTTTATCAATATATTTTTATTCTCTCTTTTCTTTTTTTTCAAGACTATTCCCTAGTCTTTTTTTCAAGACTATTTTTTTCTCTCTATTCCCTAGAGTGCAGTGGCGTGATCTTGGCTCACTGCATACTTCACCTTCTGAGTTCAAGCGATTCTCATGCCTTATCCTCCCAAGTAGCTGGGGTTACAGGCAACCGCCACCACACCAGGCTAATCTTTATACTTTTAGTAGAGATGAGGTTTCACCATGTTGGCCAGGTAGGTCTCAAACTCCTGACCTCAAGTGATTCTCCCGCCTCAGCTTCCCAAATTGCTGGAATTATGCACATGAGTCACTGCATACAGCCTATTTTCTAGAAGAAAGAAAGTGAGGAATGGTGAACTATTTTAATAATTGACTTCAGTCATCTTTTAGAAGCCACAGTAGGTCCTGTGTAATTATAAGTATACATGTACTAAGATTTTGAAAAATTATGAGGTTTCTATGAGATATTTTTAAAAGATACCAAAGCTGCTGAAAATAGGAATGGATCGTTTAGAGCTGAAGGAGATCAGTAGACATACTAGTGTAGTCATTATTGAGAAAGTAACATAGTTGCTCCCAGGAAGTTAAATCCATTACATATTGTGGCATGTACAGCTAGATGCCTAATCTGATTTCCATTCTATGCTTCTTCCTTAGTAACAGAACCCTGATTCTTATGTGGGCACAGTGCTGACCAAAATATAAGACTGTTTTATAATCTTTCTTATAACTAGTGTGTGCTTATTGCTAAATTCAATGCCGTAAGATGTAAGTGGATATATGTGAACTTCCAGAAAGCCACCACACAAGGATGCAGGCATACCTTTCCCTCGCTGCTGTCCGAGAACTTGAGAATCATCTTGGATCATGAGGTGACATGGTCAAGATGGCAGAGCAGTACCATCTTCATTCCAGGGAGGAAGCTGGGTCTCCAGTGAACATGGAGAACCATAATAACCCTGCACAAGGGTGGAAAGATGTGATACCTTTTCTCATTCATCATAAGGTTTGTGGCTGACATTCCTATATCAAAAGACAAGTTAACAAGAGAAAGTTGCAACAACTTCATTTAATCAAAGTTTTTTTGTGACTTGGAAGGCTTCAGATATGAAAACCAAAGACCCAGAGAAGACTATCTATTTTTATGTTTAGGTTCGATGAAAAATGGACTGCCACGTAGAAATGTGATGGGACAAAAAGAGAACGATCTAATGGTGATAGATTGAGTAGCGAAACCCAGCAAGGCCTATTTGATCAGATTCTTCTGAGTCTCTGCGTGGCATTCCTTTTTCTTGGGTATAGGACAGCACCCCTGTGGAATGAGGGTCTTATGACCTACTATCAGACAAGTTAGATCAGATAATATTTTTATGGCCAGCTCCTACACAGAAAGGCAAGGGAAAGTTAGAATAGTATTTCTACATTTTATGACTGGCTTTGGGGGAGACGAATTCTCAGGGAAAGAATTCTGATTGGCCTGATTTGGGTTTTATGCCCAATCTTTGAGCCATTTGAGGGTTAGCATTATAATCTGTCCAGTTGCGGGCCAGGTATCGTGGCTCATGCTGATAATACTAGCACTTGGTGAGGCCAAGGAGGGAGAATCACTTGAGGGCAGAGTTTGAAACCAACCTGGACAACATGGTAAGACCCTGTTTTTACAAACAAAATCAAGGTGGCCATGACAAGTGGCACACGCCTGTAGTCAGGGGTAGGGAGGGGAGGTTGTTTGGACCAGTAGTTTAAGGCTGCAGTAAGCCATAATCATGACACTGTACTGCAGCCTGGGTGACAAAGCAAGACCCTGTCTCAGAAAAAAAAATACAAACAGGATTTTTTTTCTTCCCTTTAGCTTAAAACAACAGTCAACCTGCAGCCCTGCAGTGAGACGCAGAGCTGCCCAGCTAAGCCAAACCCAGATCAGCTAAACCCCAGCTAAGCTGTAGAAGAACATAATAAATTAATGTTGTTTTAAGCTAAAAGGATCATGAGGTCAGGAGTTCAAGACCAGCCTGGCCAAGATGGTGAAACCCTGTCTATACTAAAAATACAAAAATTAGCTGGGCGTGGTGTGGGCACCTGTAATCCCAGCTATTCAGGAGGCTGAGGCAGGGAATTGCTTAAATCTGGGAAGCAGAGGTTGCAGTGAGCTGAGATTGTGCCATTGCACTCCAGCCTGAGCAACAAAGTGAGACTCCGTCTCAAAAAATAAAAAAAAAAAAAAAAATCCTTGCAGTCCCATTCACATCCTCTCGGAACCCTACAGCCAAGACAGAAGGATGAGGAAGCCCAACTCAGGTTAACGTCTCTGTGGATGAAACCCCACGTGGAGAGAGGCCCAAGTGTCCCAATTTCCTAACGCAGCTCTCAGCTGACCCGATAGACGAACGTAACTTCATGAGTGAGCCCAGGTGAGAGCAACAAAAGAACCCCTATCCAACCTGCAGAATTGTTGCATGGTTGTTTTAAGTCACTAAATTTGGGGATGGTTTGGGATGCAGCAATAAATAAAGAATACAATATGGCTAAGCCCAAAATCAAGAGGCAGGGAAGTATGTCTCCATATGACAAGTGTATGAATGCAGGGACGGTGAAGGTTTGAGACCAACTATTCAATCCACTACCATGTATAAATCTGAAGTTTAATTACTTTAATTCTAGATTGGTCTTCAGTTGTTAATGGCTCCTGACATGTTAAATTTGTTTTCTAGCTCCCCAACCCATTCTATCTTTGTGATTACTTATCTCCGGTTCTTTCCTTCCTGTATTCACATGCTATTCCTCCATCAAGAGGTGAATTCTATTTCTGCACACTCTTGAATCTGGACTGGCTGTGATTGGTCTGACAAATAAAATACAGTGAAGTAATCCTTAACCTTTTAGAGGACTGGCAACTTCCACTCCTACCTCTTGGAAGCCTGGCACCATGTAAGAACAACTATCCTAACTACTCTGCTATGAGAAAGCAAGTTTTTGGCACGTTATTCTTTTTTTTTTTTTTTTGAGACAATCTTGCCCTGTCGCCAGGCACCAGGCTAGAGTGCAGTGGCACGATCTCGGCTCACTGCAACCTCCGCCTCCCGGGTTCAAACAATTCTCCTGCCTCAGCCTCCCCAGTAGCTGGGACTACAGGTGCGTGCCACCACGCCCAGCTAATTTTTGTATTTTTTAGTGGAGAGGAGGTTTCACCATGTTGGCCAGGATGGTTTCAATCTCTTGATCTCGTGATCCACCCGCCTCGGCCTCCCAAAGTGCTGGGATTACAGGCTTGAGCCAACACACCTGGCCTTTTGGCGCCTTATTAAAGACAAATGAATACTTACACATATGTTTGGAGTCCTATTTAGAGAAAAGGAATTAGGCTGGCAGGACTGAGGGAAAACAAAAAGAGAAAGAAGATAAGGTAGAAGTCTGCCTTTCTTCATGATCTGGGACACACAGCTCTTCTGCACAAATAGCTCACAATCTTCCCGCACCCAGCCATCAGCAGACACCTGCAAGTTAACTCACTGCAACTTTGGCTCCCTGTTGCTCCCTGGCAACATATTTTCATACTTTCTCTAATAAATCTGCCTTTCTTTATCTACAACTGCCATGGTAAATTATTTTACACACACACCACTGGTCCAGATAGCCATTGCTCACCCACGACATTATGTTTAGTGAAGTTCTATTCTGCATTTTCATTATTTTAAATAGTAGATATTACATTTTGTTTATCCATTCATCAGTTGATGGACATTGGGTTGTTTCCACTTCTTAGCTATTATGAAGAATGCTGCTATAAACCTTCTCATATCACAATTTCCTGATTTTGGATATTTACCTACCAGTGGAATTGCTAGCCAGATGGTGGCTGCTACACACCTTTGCCTCCCCTTTCCTAAAAGGACAAACTCTTTTTTCTCTTTTTGTAGAGATGGGGTTTTGCCATCTTGTGCAGGCTGGTCTTTAACTCCTGGGTTCAAGCGATGCTCTCACCATAGCCTCCCAAACGGCTGAGATTATTACTAAGCCACCACACCTGGCCAAGGATATAAACAGAAAATATTCTGTGTTAATGTAAACGGTGTTGTATATTCATTCCTGGCTCCTATTCTGACTTTGATTTCTACTCTCTCCAGGGTGGTTCTGCCCTGGGTCCCTTGGCCTCTACAAAACACAGCTACAGGGATCATTCTCTTACTTCATTCAGATCTCTGATCACTGATAACTATATTAGAGGGATCTTCCCTGATCACTGCCTAAAACAGCTGTCCTTACCATCTATTCCTTTGTCAATCTCCATCCTCAGAACACTTTGCACCTCTGATGTTTACTCATTCATTTATTTATTTATGTCTGCCACTCCTCAGACTGGTAGGAGGGACATGTGCTTCAAGGGATTAAGAACTTTTAAAGGCCGGGTGCCATTGCTCACACCTGTAATCCCAGCACTTTGGGAGGCCCAGGCAGGTGTATTGCTTGAGCCTAGGTGAGCAGCCTGGGCAACATGGCAAACCACATCTCCATAAAATACAAAAATTCACATTTTATAAATGGAGTGGCTCTTCATTTTATAAATTGCATCCATAGAACCTAGAACAGAAACCAAGTACTCAATATATATTGGTTAGATAAATTAGTGAGTGAGTGAATCAATGAATGAAGAATCTTTGGTTTCCTTGAGAATCCTCTGCTGCATTGAGGACTGTCCAGTAGGAAATTATATCAAGCAAACACCATGCAAAGTTGGCCACTATCAAAAAATTCCAAGGGTCATTTGTGGGCCTAGCTCTGAGTCATGAAAGCAAAAAGGAAAATAGAATTTAAAATTAATCTCACTACTTCTGTTCTCACTTCATGGCATGGTTTCTGTTGCTTTCCTCTTTAGCTACTTAGGTGAAAATTAGGCCTTTTATGGCCTTCAGTGTTTTCTGTTGTCTACATTAAACATTGTGTGGCAAAGAACAGTGGGCTAATAAGAAACCTCAGATCCACTGAAGCCTTAATTGTCAGTGCAAAAAGAACTCAACTGGTTTTCTCTATGTGAGTGTTTTTAAAAATATATAAATTTTTTGAGATAGGGTCTCACTCTGGCTCACTGTAGCCTCAACCTCCCAAGCTCAAGCGATCCTCCCACCTCAGCCTCCCAAGTAGCTGGGACCATGGGTGTGAGCCACCATGCCTGGCAAATTTTCTTATTTTATGGAGATGTGGTTTGCCATTTTGCCCAGGCTGCTCTCCTAGGCTCCAGCAGTCTATCTGCCTGGGCTTCCCAAAGTGCTGGGATTACAGGTGTGAGTTATGGCATCTGGCCTTTAAGAATTCGTAATCCCTGGAAGCACATGTCAACCTGGCTTTGCCCACTAGGTTTTCTGAATCTTACCACAGGCCTCCTTGATATGTGCTTAAAGTCCTTCGTTTCCTCTATCTTTCTTTGTCCTTTGTCCCCACTTTTCTCATCTTTTGTCCCTATTCCAATTCAACGGTTGATTTAGACAGCGATAACACTAGTAGATGTCTGTATTTCTGTTTTACTTTCAATTTTCTGCCATATAGTTATTTCTCTTTTTTTTGAGACAGAGTCTAGCTCTTGTCACCCAGGCTGGCGTGCAATGGCATGATCTCGGCTCACTGCAACCTCCGCCTCCTAGATTCAAGCGATTCTCCTGTCTCAGCCTCCCGAGTAGCTGGGGTTACAGGCATGCGCCACCATGTCTGGCTAATTTTGTATTTTTAGTAGAGATGAAATTTCACCATGTTGGTCAGGCTGGTCTCCAACTCCTGGCCTCAAGTGATCCTCCCTTCTCCCCCTCCTAAAGTGCTGGGATTAGAGGCATGAGCGGTCGTGCCAGACCCATATAGTTATTTCTTATCTCAGCTTAGTTATATTGAACAAATGTTTGTGAACTAGATGCTGTGCTGAACATTTGCTAGGCCTTGGAGATACTGACATTCTAAAACAATTTCTACTTACAGTATTTTGCAATGTAAGCAGTCTCCATTCCACTCCTTTATGTTGTGATTGCAACCTTCTTGCCACTTCTCTATGGGCTTAAAATAACTTGTACATAGGTAGTGTTTACTAATGTGGGAAATTAGTTGAACTGAATTGATAACCAATCTAAAATCTGCTTTCTTTCTTCCACTCCTTGTCAATCCAATCTACATCCTCCCAGAAGTACCCTGTGAGTAACAGTGGCAGGTTTTACAGTTGTGAGCAGTCTACGCAAACCTACCACAAAGTCTAAGGAAGCTGAGAAGTCAAAGAAAGAGGCTGACAAATCTAATTTCTTAGAAGGAAACATTTAATAGAGACTTAAGAACAGAAGCCATTTCTGTGTCACCAGAGGTAGTGAAAAAAGGTGGCAGATCCCCACACTATTACCCCCCAGACCCAGGGTTTTTATACCAGTGGTGAGGGGCACACAGGCTTCAGAGGGAATGGGTAGGAATTTGCCCTTAAGGCAGGATTGATGGTAAGTACATGCTCTTACACAAGAGACATTAGATGAACTGGACATCTCAGAGACATTCCCAGAAGAACTGAGGTTGATCTGAAGTCAATATGGTGGATTACCAACCAAGATGGAGTTACTTTGATCTCCCATCCAAGATGAAGTTGTTTTGGCCTTCACATAACTATTCCATTTTTTATATTGAAGCTAAGAGGCAATTAGCCAAAGAAAATATTTGTAAATCATTTATCTGATAAGGGGCTTGTATTCAGATCATATAAAGGACTTTTGCAACTCAATAATGAAAAGGCAAATAGCTCCATGAAAAAACAGGTATGTTGGCGGCTGGACTCTGTGGCTTACACCTGTAATCCCAACACAAGATCACTTGAGCCCAGTAGTTCAAGACCAGCCTGGGCAACCCAATGAGACTCCCTGCCTCCCCCACCCTAATATCTACTAGAAAAAACAATAGCCACATGTAGTGGTGCATGCCTGTAGTTCTACCTACTTGGGAGGCTGAAGTGAGAGGACTGCTCGAGCCTGGGAGGTTGAGGCTGCAGTGAGCTGTGATAATGCCACTACACTCCAGCCTGAGTGACAGTGAGACCTTGTCTCTAGAAAAAAAACTTTTTTGATGGGGAAGAATAGATAGTTCTCCAAAGAAGATATACAAATTGCCAATAGCCTAACGAAAAGATGCAACATCATTAGTCAGTAGAGAAATGCAAATAAAAATCACAATGAGATACCACTTCACACCTAAAAGGATGGTTATAATTTTAAAAATGGACACTAACAAAGTGTGGCATAGTATGAAATACTTATGGCCTTTGTCTCCAGCTCCTGTCACAGAGTACCTAAAACCTTTGACATTTTCTATCCAGGGCGGGGCCCTGAGATAGCTTCAGGGTGGGACTGGTCACCAGAAAGAGCAAGTGATTAGAGGGTTGAAACTTTCACCCCCCGCCCCCACCAATCTCTGGAAAGGGTGTAGGGGGATTTATAGCCCATTGGTCAGAAGAATAGATCACAATCTACTTGGATTGGTATCAGAAGTTGGGGGCAATCTTGTGGGACTGACCCCCTGACCTGTGGGATCTGATACTATCTAAAGATAGATAGTGTCAGAATTGAATTGAATTGAATTCTCTAGTGGACACCCAGTCGATGTCCACTAAAGAAGTACCTGGGAAATATCTTTACATATCTGGTCACAGAATGTTCTGTGATGAGTGTGTGAGTAGAAAGATAAAACTGTTTTTCCTCTTCACATTTGTGTAGGAAAGGACATAGAGAAATGCACAAATATTGCTGGTGATAATACAAAATGGTACAACCACTGTGAAAAACAGTTTGGCAATATACAAAATATTAAACATAGAGTTACTATTTGACCCATCTGTTCCTAGGTATATACCCGAGAGAAATTAAAACGAATACACATATCTGTAAAACCATGTACACTTGGCCTTCTATATCCGTGAAGTCCACATCCTTGCATTCAAACAACCATAGATCAAAAATATTTAGGGAAAAAAGATAAAAAATAATAAGATCCTGAGAGCTGTTGGGGCATTTTAAAATGATACAATAAACAACAATAAAAAATTTAAAATACAGTATACAACTATTTACATAGCATTTACATTGTATGAAGTATTATAAGTAATCTAGAGATGATTTACAGTAGACAGAATGATGTATGTAGTTTATATGCAAATACTCAGGGACTTGAGTATCCTTGGATTTTAGTGTCCATGGTAGTCCTAGAACCAGCTCCCCATGGATACCAAGAGACAACTGTACATGAATGCACATACCAGATTATCCAATAATAGCCAAGAAGTGGAAACAACTCAAATGTCTGTCAACGAGTGAAGAAAACGTGATACAGTCATAGGATGGAACATTACTCAGCAGTAAAGAGGAATCAAAGGGTGGGCGCAGTGGCTAATGCCTGTAATCCCAGCAATTTGGGAGGCTGAGGCAGTCAGATCATTTGAAGTCAGGAGTTCAAGACCAACCTGGCCAACATAGTGAAATCTTGTCTCTACTAAAAATAGAAAAGTACTGATGCATGCTATGACATGGAAGAACCTTGAAACATTATGCTAAGTAAAAGAAACCAATTTCAAAAGACCGCATAATGTGTGCTTCCATTTAGATGAAATGCTCAGAATAGGAAAATCTGTAGACACAGGAAGTAGATTCATGGTTGTCTAGGCTGAGGAGTCTAAGAGTTCGGGAAAAAATAGGGGAGTAAATATTCATGGATACTGGATTTGGTGGGAGTGATGAAAATGTTCTAAAATTGATTGTGGTGACTGGTGCACAACCCTGTGAATATATTTTAAACTATTGAATTATCCACTTTAAATGAGTGAATTACATGGTAGGTGAGTTATACTTCATAAAAGCTATTAAAAATGAGATAAGAGGCTGAGCATCACTCCTGTAATCATAGCACTTTGGGAGGCCAAGGCGAGAGGGTCATTTGAGCCCAGGAGTTTGAGACCAGCCTGGACAACATCGAGAGACCCCATCTATATTAGTTCATTCTCACATTGCTATGAAGAAATATCCGAGACTGAGTAATTTATAAAGGAAAGACGTTTAATTGACTCACAGTTTCCCATGGCTGGGGAGGCGTCAGGAAACTTACAATCATGGCAGAAGGCAAAGCAGAAGTAGGCACCTTGTTAACAGGGCAGCAGGACGAAGTAAGTGCAAGCAGGGGAAATTCTAGGTGCTTATAAAACCGTCAGATCTCATGAGACTCACTATCAGGAAAACAGCATGAGGGAAACCACCCCTATTACCTCCATACTTGGTCCGGTCCTTGAGGCATGGGGATTATGAGGATTACAATTCAAGATGAGATTTTTGGTGGGAACACAGCCAAACCATATCACTGTCTCTACAACAATTTTTTAAAAAATTATTCAGGCATGATTGCACATGCCTGTGATCCCAGCTACTTTGGAGGCTGAAGTAAGAGGACCATTCGAGCCATGATTGCACCACTGCACTCCAGCTTGGGTGACACAGAGAGACCCTCTCCCAAAAAAAGAGGAAAATAAGATATATATTCTATGATCCAACAATTCTGCTCCAGGTATATATCCCAAAGAAATTTTCACACAGGGCTATATGGGAACATGTGCAGGCATGCTTGCCGCATCACAGCTCTGGGCAGCAAGGAGCTGAAGGCTATCTAGGTGCTCATCCTTGGGAGAGTAGACTGGTAAAATGTGGTGGGTGTCTATATCCGAGTCTAATGCGTCAGTGAGCAGCACTGGGTTAAATGTAGGCAAAGTGGCATAGATGACTTTTAAATACATAGGCATTGAGTGGAAAAATGTAAGAACCGGGAGAGGTATATAATACAGTACCATTTCCATAGGTTAAAAATGCATGTAGGCTGAGCACAGTGGCTCATGCCTATAATTCCAGCACTTTGGGAGGCTGAGGCAGGAGGATAGCTTGTGCTCAAGAGTTCAAGACCAGCCTGGACAACAAAGTGAGACTCCATCTTTCAAAAAAATAAAAAAATTAGCCAGGTGCAGTGGCACATGACTGTGGTCCCAGCTTCATGGGAGGCTGAGGCAGGAGGATCACGTCAGCCCAGTAGATCAAGGCTGCAATGAGCTGTGTTGCCCTGTTCACACCACTGCACTCTAGCATGGTTAACAGAGTGACACCTGACACCCTGTCAAAAAAAAAAAAAAAAAAAGGAAAATACATACCCATAAATCAATATATTTTGTAATAATACATTCAAATAAAAAGATAGCCCACTCAAATAGAAGTGGCAATTAGTCCTGTGCTTGGAGTCTCTTTTCCTTTGTGTCATAAAAGTTCAGAATATGTGGAGCTAGAAACCATCAAAAAGCATCCATCAGTAAGACTGCAAGAGAGATTGGTGCCTTGGTTCACTTTCCATTTCTTTATGTTTTAACCAAGCATGAGGTCCTCGCTAGAAGCTGCCAGATGTGACTTCCTAATCTTGAACTTCCCAGAACCATGAGCTAAACAAATCTCTTTTCTTTATAAATTTCTCAGGCTCAGGGATTCTGTTATAACAATACAAAATAGACTAATAAACATGGTGTGTACTTATCATGAGTACTTTATACTTTTATTTGAAAATCCCTCTTCAGAGTTTTCTATTATATACAATATAGATAATGAAATATGTATTAAAGTTTTTGCTTTTTAAACTTATGAATCAATGTGAAAATAAGATTGATACATAGAACAATAGAAGAGAATGTGAATAAGTAATTGTAGAAGAAGAAATATAAATGGTCAATATAAAATGAGAAGTTGCTCAACCTCATTAACAATCAATGAAATGAGAGTTGGAGCAAGACATTATTTTGAGACATATAGATTGATGGATATGAAAATGATAATATCAGGGATGCCACTGCTATAAACTAGGGCTGGAAGGGCAAGTTGCTATACCCTTCTAAAGGGACAATAGCAATATGTAACATCAGTTAAAATGCACAGACCTTTTGCATTATGTTTAACTTTTTATACCTGCAGTAATAACATTATTATGTTAAGTAGTTCTTATCTTTTAGAGACAGACATTGAAATACTATAAATGACATTCTGTAATAACTTGGATTGCTTCAACATAGGCTGGTGAGGGCCAGGCATGGTGACTCATACCTATAATCCCAGCACTTTGGGAGGCCAAGGTGGGCAGGTCACTTTGAGTTCAGGAGTTCAAGACAAGCCCGGCCAATATGGTGAAACCCCATCTCTACTAAAATGCAAAAATCAGCTGGGTCTGGTGGCACGCACCTGTAATCCCAGCTACTCAGGAGGCAGAGGTACAAGAATCACTGGAACCAGGAGGTGGAGGTTGCAGTGAGCCAAGATCATGCCACTGCACTCCAGCCTAGACGACAGAGTGAGATTCTGTCTCCAAACAAACAACAAACAAAAAATGCTGGTAAGGAGGTTAGGGGAAAGTAGATAAGAGTATAGATGAAAGAAGTGTAGCCATGAGTTCATGTTTGTTACATCTGGGTGATGAGGTCATTGGAATTATTATACTATTCTTTTAACTTCTGTATTTTTAAAAACTTTTGCAAAATAAAATGTTGAGGAAGAAGAATAAAAACATGCAACTAAATTTTAACACAGCATTTATATTTGAGAAATTTTATCATAAGGAGAGAATCGACTAAGTGGGCAAAGATACAACTACAAAAAGATTCAGCGTAACTTTCTAATTAAAACTTCTGGGCATTGAGCTCTTTTCTTATCTGAGCAAAGAACTAGTTTGACGAGATCCTGAAAGGTCCACAAACTGGTAACTCTGGCTCAGGAGAAGATATGCATTACATACTTAAAGGTCAAACACCCACAACTCAATCACTTTTTGATAAATGATATCCAGCAAATGACGCCAATTTTAGCTACCTAATAAGATGAATCTTAAGTGACCTCCAAAGAAAGATATGTTGTTCAGAGTTACATACAGTGAAATTATGAAACTAAGTACAGCAGGTCCTTGAATAACATTTTTTTTCAATATTATTGTGTTAGAACATTGATAAGGCAAAAAAAAATAAGTTCCCAGCTGGGGCCACTGTTTGTGTGGAATTTGCACATTCTTCCCATGTCTGTGTGGGTTTTCTCTGGCTACTCAGTTTCTTTCCACACCCCAAAGATGTGCACATTAGGTGAGTGGATGTGTCTTAATGTCCTAACCTGAGTGTGAGTGTGTGTGTGTGCGTGCGCGTGTGCCCTGTGATGGAATGGTGTCCTGCCTGTCCACGTCTTGCCCCAAGCTGCTGAGATAGGCTCCAGCTACCCAAGACCCTAAACTGGAATAAGCAGGTTGGAAAATAAATGAATACAAATTATTGTAAATTAAATATTCGTAAAGTATATGATAATCATACAAATACACAACAATAAATGATGTGGTATGAAGGTGCTCAGTGAGCCTGCCATATTGGTTATTGTTTGTTTTTTAACTGTGTAGTGGTAGGAGGTGCCTCTTACAGATTTTGCTTTGCAAATGCTTTTGATTTAACCACCACCACCACTACTGCTGCCACTCACTGACTCACCAAAAATCAAGTAAATAAATAATTATGTAACTTGTTTTTATTTATCTGTCTTATCTTTAAACATTTATTTGTTTTAATGTTTAACATTAGAAGTGTGTTAGGTCTTTATTTAGAAGTTTGGTGATGTTTCTATGACCAGAAATATGCCATAGGAACATAATTCTTGATTGTATCAATTAGCCTATGGTAAAATTGGTTTCATTACACATCGTTTTGCTTAAAATTGAAGTTTCCAAGAACATATTGGTGACATTAGGTGAGGACTTACTGTATAGAAAATTTGCTCAGTTTTATTTACTGTGTGAGTTTTTTTGTTTTGTTTTGTTTTTTTGAGACAGGGTATTGCTGTATCACTCAGGCTGGAGTGCAGGGGTCAGACCATAGCTCACTGCAGCCTTGAACTTCTGGGTTCAGCAATCAGCAGTCCTCCTGCCTTGGCCTTCCAAGTAACTAGAATTATAAGCGTGCACCACCACATTTGGCTGGTTTTTTTTTTTCTTAGAGCTAAGGTCTTGCTATGTTGCCTAGACTGGTTTTGAACTCCTAGGTTGAAACAATCCTCCCACCTCAGCCTCTCAAAGTGCTGGGATATCAGACATGAGCCACCTGCAATGCTTGGCCTATGTAAGTATTCTTAGTTGTCATTATTTACATTGTACTGTAGACTAAATGTTTGTGTCCCCTCCAAATTCATATGTTGAAATCCTAACCCCCAATGTGATGGTATTAGCAGGTGTTGGCCTTTTGCAGCTGATTAGTTCATGAGGGTGGAGCTCCCATGAATAGGATTAGTGCCCTGATGAAAGAGTCACCAGGGAGCTTTCTCATCAACTTTCTGCCACGAGAGAAAACTAGGAACTAGGAAGCAGGTTCTCAGTAGACATTAAATCTGCCAGTACCTTGATCTTGGACTTCCCAGCCTCCAGAACTGTCCCCCTTATTTATCCCTCGGTGGTGAGCACCTAAGGTGACTCAGCAACAGTTTTGTACTTTGTGTCAAATGCACAAATGCATTCCCACTTGCCCTTTGTTTGAGTGCATTTCTAATTATTTATGTTCTCTTTTTACTATGTTTATGCTCATTCCACAATTCTCTTTTGTTTTTAAGAGATGGGGGCACCAGGTGCAGTGGCTCATGCCTGTAATCCCAGCACTTTGGGAGGCTGAGGCAGGCAGATCACCTGAGGTCAAAAGTTCAAGACCAGCCTGGCCAATATGGTGAAACCCTGTCCCTACTAAAAAAAATACAAAAATTAGCTGGATATGGTGGCAGGTGCCATCCCAGCTACTCCGGATAAGTCAACAAACTGAAAAGTCAACAAACTGGTAACTGTGGCTCAGGAGAAGACATGCATTTCGTATTTAAGGGTCAAACATCCACAGCCCACTCACTTTTTGACAAATGATGTCTAGCAAATGACACCAATTTTAGCTACCTAATAGGATGAATCCTTAAGAGGCAGAGGCAGGAGAATGGCTTGAACCTGGGAGGCAGAGGTTGCAGTGAGCCAGAATTGTGCCACTGCACTCCAGCCTGGGCAACAGAGTGGGACTCTGTCTCAAAAAAAAAAAAAAAAAAAAAAAGGAGATGGGGGAATCTCATTCTGTCACTCAGGCTAGAGTGCTGTGATGCCATCATAGCTCACTGTAGCTTCAAACTTCTAAACTCAAGCAATCCTCCCAATTCAGCCTACTGAGTAGCTGGAACTCAAGGCACACAATACAACCTCTAGCCAATTTTTGAATTTTTTGTGGAGACATGATCTTGCTCTGATGCCCAGTCTGGTCTCAAACTTCTGGCCTCAAATAATCCTCCTGCCTCAGCCTCTTGAGTAACTGAGATTACAGTTATGAACCACTGTGCCAGCTTGAATCTTTATTGAGTAACAAATGTATTCCACAAGAAATGCTGTAACAAATGTTAGAAATTAAATGGTGGGTCAAAATGAAGTCCCTGACCAGGTGCAGTGGCTCACGCCTGTAATCCCAGCACTTTAGGAGGCCGAGGCAGGTGGATCATGAGGTCAGGAGTTTGAGACCAGCCTGGCCAACATGGTGAAATCCCATCTCTACCAAAAATACAAAAATTAGCTGGGCTTGGTGGTGCGCACCTGTAATCCCAACTACTTGGGAGACTGAGGCAGGAAAACCACTTGAACCCAGGAGGCAGAGGTTGAAGTGAGCCGAGATTCTGCCATTGCACTCCAGCCTGGGCAACAAAAGCAAGACTCTGTCTCAAAAAACAAACAAACAAAAAAACAAACAAAAAAAAAGTCCCGTCTCTCCTGGGGTTTACAGTAATACTCTCTCCAAGAAGATCAACAACAGTAACTAACACATATAATTACATTTATTGATTAATGGAATGCTCACATACATACATAAAGATATCGTTGTCATTATTTTGCTGAGGAGGAAAGAAAGGCACAGAGAGCATGAGGAATTAGCCGAGTCATGTGCTCTAGTGGTGGAGCCTGCATACTGTTTGTCTCTCCTTTACTACATTTACTCTCCCATCAACTGTGAACCAAAAATAAAATTCTGAGGCACCACACCCATCTGAATGGACCCCTCCTCTCAGCCAGGAGCATTCCCAAGCTAACCTGAAAAACGAGGTCAGGCCATGATGAGAAAAGGGAGCCAAAATGCCTCATTATACCCTCCTCCCTTTTGAAATTACTGATACAAGAGACTCTAACTGATAAGAAGTATTGATAACCTATTCTCTCTAAAAACTGGAGGCTTTATCTGCATGATAAAACCTTGGTCTTACCACAATCCAGACATTCCTTTCTATTGATAATAACACTTTCAACCAATTGCCAATCAGAAAATCTTTGAATCTGCCCGTGCTGTGGAAGCCCCCCATTTCTAGTTGCTCCACCTTTCTGAACTGAACCAATCTATATCTTACATGTGTTAATTGATATCTCATGTTTCCCTAAAATGTTTTAAGAAAAGCTATGGCCCAACCACCTTGGGCACATGTTTTCAAAATCTTTTGAGGCTGTGTCATGGGCCATTAGTCACTCATAACTGGCTCATAATAAATCTCTTCAAATATTTTACAGAGTTTGACTGTTTTCATCAACACTATATAGATATTATTTGAGATGTTATGCTAACCCATTTATTTATTATTCACTCACTACATAGTTATTAAACATCTTTGATGTGCCAGGCATGTGGGGGTGGCTCTGGGCAAACAAAGAAATGTGCTCAGTCCCTGTCATTGAGTCAGGCTCATCAACACATAATTCCTGCACAACCTGTTATGTGAAAAGACAAGGTATGTTCCAAGTGAAATGGAAACAAAGGAGGAAATTACTTTGTCTGAGATTGCTGAGAAAGAGTTTGTAGAAGAGAAGATTTTTTATCAGTGTCATGAAGATCAAATAGCAAGTTATTTGTTAAACAATCATAGTTAGTAAATTTAGTAAATCATAGTAAAAAGATCAACCCCAAGAAAGAAGAGGAAACATGGAAGGACCTGGGCTGGAGTCATGCCAGCACAAGGAAGGTACTGAGGGAAGGTGTTCTCTTTCTATGTCCACAAGGGGGTGTAGTTTTAAGGGCAAGAACTTCCCAGAGCCATGCCCCCCACCCATCTCTCTCCATCTGGGAGATTTATCAGTTTCTGTTTTAATTTTCACAGGCATGGGAAGAATGAAAAGTCAATCACTCCAGTGGAAGTTCTAAGGAACTCTTTTCACTGGCCAGGGGTCTTAGAGAAGGTGGGAGTTCCTCCCAGATTAAAAGCCCCCTTCTTCCACATTCCTTGGGACTCCATGTTTGAATCCCCTTCCATGAACACTCTCTGTCTCTCTCATGGAAGTTCTCTCTGTTCTTCTCCTTTTTTCTCTTTACCTAAAATAAATCACTTTCTGCAAACTTTTGAGTCCAGTATTTACTTTACAAGCGCACCTGGTCCCCTCTCTTATTCTTGAGAGAGCGGAGACCAAGAACCTACAACATCCTCTTGGGGGAGCTGTGCACCCCAAAACCCGGTTACAGTACTAGCAATGATGAAGTAAGTGGGTGGGAAATAAGAGGACTCAAGGGTGAGGCATTGAGTTGAAAACAAAATAATGGATTTTGTTTGATCAAACTTAGTGGGGCTTAGGCTGGGCAGTAATGCACATGAATCTGGCGCCATTTTGAAGGACATTGTTGAAGGCAAGGGAAAGCTTCCCCTTCACCCTCTGAAGGTTTGCTGAAAATATTTGACGCGAGATCAATTAATAGGAAAAAGGGCATTGAAATTTATTTGATCATAGTTTTTCATGACACAGGAGCTTTCAGAATGAAGGCCCCCCCGCCTTGAGGTTACAGAAAGAATATGGATTCAGAGCACAGCCAAAAACAGGCTATGGTGGTAAACCAGGCTTTAGTGGCAAGACAGGTTATGAGAGAGACAGAACAGGATGCCTGCCTAGCAAGGTGGCCTTGTTATATAGACGAAAACTCATGGGTAGCAGGCAGAATAGATGACAAATTCTTTCACCTCTAAAGATGTCAGGCTCTTAATCTTTCCTAGGTCTGATAAGGGAATCTTGGCTGCACGAATATAGATTCTCTACAGATGTAAATATCCTCCACAGAAGACAGCTTTGCAGGGCCAATTCTGTTTGATGGCCCTCTGGCCATCATTTCAAAATATATCAAAGAAATATATTTTGGGGTAAAATATCTTGATTTCCTTCTACATCAAGGCTGGAAGTTGCTGAAGAAGGGAAAAAGATGTTGGTAGCTCTTGCAGTAATCTAAGCAAAAATTGAGGCATTGGAGAGGAGAGGGTTATTTAGAGGTAAGAATCAACAGAGCTTGATTAAGTTTAGGGGTAAAGGAGTGATTGGGTGACTGAGTGGATAATGGTAACAATCAAAACAGTATCTCAAATTCTGCAAGATTCCTTTTGAGCTAGAGTTTGCTCAAACTACGTTCAAAGCAGCA
Source organism: Sapajus apella (assembly GCF_009761245.1). NCBI lineage: Eukaryota > Metazoa > Chordata > Mammalia > Primates > Cebidae > Sapajus > Sapajus apella. The sequence continues at coordinate 9,593,870 of NW_022436985.1, read as the reverse complement.
TCTGTTGAACTCCGACAGCCCAGAAAACAATAGCTAACTCATGCATGGCTAAATAGCTCTTAGAATCATTGTGAGTCATTGTTTTGGTATCCTCAAAAAGACCCCATAAAGTAGGCGGGACCATATTCTCATTTTACAGATGAGGAAATCAGTTCAGGAAATGAGAACAGAGAGGTGAACTGACTTAACCAAGGTGATACAGCCAGTAAGTGGTGGGGTCTGGTTCAAACACAGGCAGTAAGTTTTTATACCGCCTTGTTCGAAGCCTGGCGATAAAGGTGGAGTGCTGTCCTGGGAGTGGGGCTGGGGGATGCAGCACTTTACACGGGCAAGCTTTCCTATAAATTCCCTTTAAACATCTCTCTTCCTTCCCAAAGTTTACACTCACCCTGGCTGCTAAGTGTTCCTTACTCCTCAGGGCTACTGCCGCATGTTCTTGAGAGCTTCCTCCTTCTGCCTGCCAGTTTCTGTTCCCCTTAGCTCTGAGAAATGAGGCTGCCCTGGCCTAGCACCTTCCTGGGATAAGTGGAATCCCCTACAGATCTTTCTGTTTGTTTGGGTTTTTTGTTTTGTTTTTTTTCTGGAAAAAATCAAGCCCTACTTTCAATTCAGGGAAAGGTTGGAGGAGAACAGAGGTCTGGGAATGTGAAGGAGCTGAGATAGTGGATTTGATTTGGCACTTGTTTTGTTTGTGGTGTCTCAGGGATATTCAACTGAGATGAAAAGAGAAACCACAGGGAGAGGAAGATAGAAGAGGTGTGAAATTCTTTTGAATGACTTACCAAATATTTGGTTTCAGACATTTCGCAGGAGTATTCAAGCAGCATGTCCCTGTATGTTGGAAAGCAGCCCCTGTACGCGGCCATTTTTTCTAAATAACCTTGAAAAGAAGACTACACCAATCATGCATCACTGACCACAGTTTTGTCTTGTTTTTAGATAGGATCTGTTCTAAAAATAATTTATGATTTACATTCTGAAACTTGCCATCTAGTCAAGCTTAAAGACCTATGTAGGACCAAATATCATAAAGTTACAAAAAATTGGTATGATTATATGTGTTTAAATGTTATAATTTTTAAGTCCTCATGATTATGAAAGGTGTCCATGTCAACCATAGCAAACATAAAATACAGAATTTAAAAATTTCTCTTACTATCACATATACGCACCATTAACATTTTGGATATATTCTCTTCCAGACTTCCTGCAATCTCTTTCTTTCTTTTTGATTACTACATTTCTTTATATTTTATTATTACAATTGTTGCTAGTTTTCCATTTCAAACATAGCTATTTCTTCTACATAATGCATCATCTGCTATTGTATAAAAGAATTTCGTTTAAACATTTATAAAAATAACACATTCTCGTTGTCCAAAAAGAAGTCTTACAGTGAAAAAGCACATAGGGTCAAAATGATATGTTTCCTTGGTCCCATTTCCCAAGGTAATTTCAAGCAACAGTTTGAAGTCCACAAGTAATTTTTTTCTCCTCATGCTTATAATCTATATTAATGTAAACATATTTTCTTTAGTGTTTTGATCTAGCGGATTTTTTCCTAATGGTGTTTCAGACAGCTTTTTTATGTCGATCTGAAAGGAAGAGGCCTAAGCACAAAATAAGATTTTAAAAGTTTACTTGAGCCAAAGTGGGAAGAGCTGCCTGAAAGAATCAGACTCAGGTATCCTTGGTTATGATCACTATTTGGCCTGTATTATAAGTAGATTTTTTAAAGGCAAAAAAAGGAACAGGGGTTACAAATACAAAGTCAATAATTCTTATTGGTTTATAGAAAAAACATTGATCAGTGATTGGCTATACATAGTTAAGCCATAGGGTGTTGATATAGTGTCAGGTTAAGCATTATTAGGTTAATTTATAGCTATTTGTGGTAATAGCAAGCAATTCAAGGGATGAATCCATAGCTCGAAGTGGGGAATAGGACGTATGGCTGTCTCATTTTAATGTCTCTCTAGGCCTGATAATTTAAAAGTCTCACACTCCTAAGATGAAAGTTATTTTATCATTTATGTAATGCGTTAATAATTATATTTGGTGAAATGTCGCTAAAGCACTGCAAAGTGGTTGGCCGTGCTTTGAATGAGCTGGAAGAAGATTTTATATCAGTGTCATTGGAATGCAGTGATTTCTTGAATAATAAGAGACCAATTTTGGTCTAAATTATGTTCTTTCTTTACCTTTTTTTTTTCTGAGACAGAATCTCATTCTTTCGCCAGGCTGGAGTATAGTGGTGCGATCTTGGCCCACTGCAACCTCCACCTCCTGGGTTCAAACAATTCTTCTGCCTCAGCCTCCTGAGTAGCTGGGACTACAGGCACACACCACCACGCCCAGCTTATTTTTGTATTTTTATTAGAGATGGAGTTTCACCATGTTGGCCAGGATGGTCTTAATCTCTTGACCTCGTGATCCACCCACCTTGGCCTCCCAAAGTGTTGGGATTACAGGCGTGAGCCACAGCGCCCAGGCTCTTTATCTTTTTAAAAAATAAATGCACTTTTTGTTTTGAAATAATTTTTAAAAGTTGCAAAGATAGTACATAGAGTTCCTATATACACTTCACCACAGCTACCCCTAATGTTAATCTCTTATGTCATCATGGTACGTTTGTCAAAGCTAAGAAATTGACATCATGGGGAAAGGATTCCCTGTTTAATGGGGAAAGGATTCCCTGTTTAATAAACAGGGTTGGGAAAACTGGCTAGCCATGTGCAGAAAGCAGAAACTGGACCCCTTCCTGACACCTTACACTAAAATTAACTCCAGATGGATTAAAGACTTAAACATAAGACCTAACACCATAAAAACCCTAGAAGAAAACCTAGGCAAAACCATTCAGGACATAGGCGTAGGCAAGGACTTCATGACCAAAACACCAAAAGCATTGGCAACAAAAGCCAAAACAGACAAATGGGATCTAATTAAACTCCAGAGCTTCTGCCCAGCAAAAGAAACAATCATTAGAGTGAACTGGCGACCAACAGAATGGGAAAAAATTTTGCAGTCTACCCATCTGACAAAGGGCTAATATCCAAAATCTACAAAGAACTAAAACAGATTTACAAGAAAAAAACAAAAAACCCATTCAAAAGTGGGCAAAGGATATGAGCAGACACTTTTTAAAAGAAGACATATATAAGGCCAACAAATGTGAAAAAATGTTCATCACTAGTCATTAGAGAAACGCAAATCAAAACTACATTGAGATACCATCTCACGTCAGTTAGAATGGTGATCTTCAAAAAATCTGGAGACAACAGATGCTGGAGAGGATATGGAGAAATAAGAACACTTTTACACTGTTGGTGGGAGTGTAAATTAGTTCAACCATTGTGGAAGACAGTGTTTCAATTCCTCAAGGACCCAGGAATAGAAATTCTATTTGACCCAGCAATCCCATTACTGGGTATATATCCAAAGGTTTATAAATCATTCTATTATAAGGACACATGCACACGTATGTTCATTGCAGCACTGTTTATAATAGCAAAGACTTGGAACCAACCCAAATGCCCATTGATGATAGACTGGACAGGGAAAACGTGGCACATATACACCATGGAATACTATGCAGCCATAAAAAACGATGAGTTCATGCCCTTTGTAGGGATATGGATGAACCTGGAAACCATCATTCTCAGCAAACTGACACAAGAACAGAAAATCGAACACCGCATGTTCTCACTCATAGGTGGGCGATGAACAATGAGAACACATGGACACAGGGAGGGGAGTATCAGACACTGAGGTCTGTGGTGGGGGGACTAGGGGAGGGACAGTGAGGGGCAGGAGTTGGGGAGGCATAACACGGGGAGAAATGCCAGATATACATGATGGGGATGGAGGCAGCAAACCACATTGCCGTGTATGTACCTATGCAACAATACTGCATGTTCTTCACATGTGCCCCAGAACGTAAAATGCAATAAAATCTATATACATACATTTTAAAAAAGAAGAATTCTGTTGGGAAAAAAAAATTGACATTGGCACAATACTATTAACTTTAGACTTTATTTGGATTTCACCAGTTTTTCCACTAATATTCTTCTGTTCCAGGATCCATTCAGGATACCTATTATTTTAGTTGCTTTACCTTTTAAATTACATTGTTTCATTGCCTGTTCAGACTTCTGTATTCCAGAGAGCTTGTTCATGGGTATGATTTAAATCTCTTTGTGTCAGAATAGCCTTGTACAGTTCTATGCATGAAATGTTCACTCAGCTAATCTAGATGAGGATATTCTAGATGTCATCCTTCCAAGGAGACTTCCCTGACTCCCATGCTTTTATATATGCCAGATGGAAAGGATCTCTTATAGTTTCCTATGCTTACCCTTATTCTAACCTTCTTTACATTATACAGTTGGCCCTTGAACAATATGAGTTTGACCTGCATGGGCCCATTTATACATGGATTTTCTTCTCCTTCTGCCACCCCAGAGACAACAAGACCAACTTCTCTTTCTCTTCCTCCTCAGCCTACTCAATGTGAAGACATTGAGTATAAAGACTTTAAGATGATCCATTTCTACTTAGTGAATAGTAAATATATTTTGTTCTTTTTTATGATTTTCTTAATAACATTTTGTTTTCTCTGGCTCACCTTACATTATAAGAATATAGTATATAATACACACAACATATAAAATTTGCGTTAATTAACTTAGGTTATCAATAAGGCTTCTAGTCAACAGTAGGCTATTAGTTAAGTTTTGGGTAAGTCAAAAGTTATATTCAGATTTAAGTGTGTGGGGTCAGCACCCCTAGCCCCCACATTATTCAGGGGTCAACTCTGAGTGTTTCTTACCTGGTGTCCCAAGTGAAGTTCCTCTTGTGTTTTCCTAAAAATAATCTCTGATACTCAGCCTAGTGATTTACAGAATGGATACTTGATATACAATTATCAAGTAAATGAATGGATGAATAATGATGATAATAATTACATAAATTAAGGAAAACTTTTTTTCATATCTTCTTTATAAAGGCTACAGAAAATGAGTAACTACATTCAAGAATTCTCATTGATCTTTTTTCTTTTCTTCTTTTTCTTGTATCCTAAGCCCTAATCTTGCAAAATAATTAGACTGCACATGCAGCCTTCACATGTCTACTCACTGATCTTGAAGCTTTATCTTCCATTCGGTGAGCCACACTTAGAGATGGATGTTGATCAACTAAAGTATTCAAAAGCTGGCCACCAGGTGTGAAGTGTTGAAAACATGATAAATGAAGAATAATTGAAGGAGCTAGAAAGTTGGGCTTGGCAAAGGAAGAGTTAGGGAAGAGAATATCATTGTCTTCAAAATTTGAAGTGGATAAGAACCAGGGCAAAAATCAAGCCAATTAAGTTCAGACTGTAATTCTATCGGTAGAGAACTCTTAACAATTAAGATCATCAAAGGTAAAATGAGCTGCCTCAGAACTCCCTGAGCTTCCCACTCTCAGAGGTGCTCCCGGAGGGGGAGAACCCATAGACCATTTGATGGGAAATCTGTACAACGGATTTTTAGATGGTGAGAGTCAGGAATTCAAATATCTGGACTTTAAAAAGACATTCTGCTACTTTAAAAACATTAGGCTTTTAGAATCTTTTCAAGCCCTCTAAGTACAGAATCTTTTAATTTTAAAAAATTTTATCTGAACCTCTTATCCTTGTTTGATGAGGCAGTTGAAAGATGACGGGTTCTGTCCTCCTCTTGATCCAGTGCTATGCTGATGAATAAGGCCCTGTGTAGCCAGAAGGTGTGGCTCTGCATTTGGTTAACAGGGCTCGGAAGTATGGAATTGCACAACATAGGTCCTGCATTCAGCTTAAACTCAGCCTTAGGCCTTTGTCGGTGTAAATTTTCCTCAAGTATGTGTATATGTTTGTGTGTGTATGTGTGTTTGTGTAATATTTGCTTATTGCCTTTAGGTGGCAACTGGTTAATTAATAATGTAGGCCTTTATATGAGAACCAAAGACTGTTTGAAAAAGGGTGGTCTAAGGACTACCTGCATCAAAGTTCCTTAGGAACTTCTAATAATGCATATTCCTGGATTTCACCCAGACTTACTACATCAGATTCCCTGGGGGTTGGGCCCAGAAATCTGCTTCGTAACAAGAAACCTCAGGTACTAATCATGAGCTTCAACATTTGAGGGTCCTAACTGCAGAATGTTGTCGATGGAAGGATCTCCCCTCCCTGAACACAAACATTGTCTTTTTGGACAAAGCTGAAGACTGTTCTCAGATGTAAAAAGGCAGACTGGTCCATTAGGAATTGGTTCAGCTGAATTTTTTTTTCATAGTGTTTTTTCTAGGCTCTCACTATGTTAACAACAATCAACACAGAAGACTTCCATGACCAAATGAGTGAATTTTTTCCCACACACCAAGCAAGTAATTCTTCCGGGGACACTGGCTGAGTGTCCTCCAATCCAATTCTGACACTATCTACCTGAAGATGGCATTAGACCCCACGGGTTAAGGGCTCGGTCCCAACAAGACCCCTCCCCCTACACACACACCAGTTGCAAGTTCAGGCCTCCGGAACTTCTGACCAACTGGCTTCCAGTTGGCATTCCCATGACCCCCTCTTTGGGCTCAATTAATTTGCCAGAGCTCCTCGCAGGGCTCCGAGAAACACTTAAATTTGCCAGTGTATTATAAAGGATACAGATGAAGAGAAGAGAGGTATAGGGTGCAGTTAGGGGGAAAGGAGGGCAAAGCTTCCACACCCTCTCCGAGAGCAACATCCTCCAGGAAACTCCACGTGTCCAGCTATCTGGAAGCTCTCTGAATCCTGTGCTCTTAGGCCTTTGATGGAGATTTCATTAGATAGGTGTGATTGACAACCGTGTAGAAATGTGATTAGACAAAAAAAGTATGGTCTAATAGCAGCAGACTGAACCCAGCAAGGCCTGTCTGCTCAAATTTCTCTTGGCTTCTCTGTGCAACATTCTTTCCTCCAGGGTAGGGAGCAGAACCCCTTGTGAAATAAGTTATGACCTGGACAAGGCAGCTCAAAAAATTTCTTTATGGCCAACTCCAAGACAGAAAAAGAGGAGAAGATTCCTGCCTTGGAGAGAAAAAGGAGCAGGTGAAAAGAGGATGGGAAAATGTCAGAGATTCTCTTTTCCAACGCCTGTTTCTGAGGTGTAAAGTGCCCCAACACTATAACAGGAGCCATAGGAGTTATGAGCCAGAAACCATGAACAAAAACCTATCTGTGTGTGTATGTGTGTGTGTTTTACTATGTGTATGCCCAGACAACCTTAACCCACATCAATATGTGAAAAATCAGTCCTCCATGAGGTACAATCTTTATTGCATTTAAAAATAATATATTTAGGGCGAGTGCAGTGGCTCACGCCTATAATCCCAGCACTTTGGGAGGCCAAGGTGAGAGGATCACTTGAGCCCAGGAGTTCAAAAGCAGCCTGGGAGACATGGTGAGATTCTGTCTCTACAAAAAAAAAAAAAAAAAAAAAATTAGGCGAGCATGGTGGCTTGTGTCTGTGGTCCCAGCTGCTTAGCAGGCTGAGGCAGGAGGATCACTTGAGCCCAGGAGGTCAAGGCTACGGGACCCACTAGAGAGTTCATGCCACTGCATGCTAGCCTGGGTGACAAAGCAAGACCCTATTTCAAAATAATAATAGTAATAATAATAATAATAATATATTTAGGCTGCGTTCAGTGGCTTATGCTTATAATCCCAGCATTTTGGGAAGCCAAGGTAGGAGGATCTCTTGAACCCAGGAGTTCAAGACCAGCCTGGGTAACATACTGAGATCCTGTCTCTATATGTAAATAAATAAATAAAGATAAAGAAAGTAAAAATAGTATATTTAAATAATTAAAATAAACGAAACATATTTAAGTATCTAACATGTTAAAATATTTAAATAAAATGTGATCTTACATTATTAAAAATTTGAAAAATTAAGAGAGGAAATAATTTTCTGTTGTTTCACCACTTTAATAAAACTATCTTAATTTCTAGTAACTTCATTTTTTGTTTTGTTATTTTTTCAAGACTAGTCAAGTGAAACAGTGGGAATGGAGATGGAATAAAGAAACCCATAACTGGCTGTGATTAAGTAATTGCAAACACCAACTGCACTCAGACCAACCCACGTATTTTTTTAAAAATTATAATCGGAGTATATATAAAACTTCAATTCCTGCTTTTCTTTCACTAAACATTATATTACATGCATTTTCCATACTGTTTCACAATTCCTTTTATTTGTAATTGTTTAATCCTGCAAAATATTGCACTGAATGAACATATGATCATTTTCTTAAGTATTCCCCTGCTATTAGAAATGAAGTTTTTTCCAGCATTTTTCTCTTTGCTGTGATGAATATTTTTATATACAGAGAATTTTCAGTTTGGTAATGAGTTTTTGAAAATCTCCTTTACCAAAAATAAAGAAAACACATGTCTTTCTTTAGTACTTTTGCCAAGATATTACTTTTACTTGACTTTCAACAAATGTAGGATGAAGTTATCCAAGTCTGCAAGGGAACTTGGAAGTAACTTGTTTCTGCCTAATTTCTATAAAATTTCCAAGAAATAGTCATACAGATTTAATTTGATCACATCCACTAGTTTTCGCATTGTTATTGCTATATTGATTATGGACACATAAAACTGTAACTCCTGGAGCCAACCTCTCAGGCTTTCCCACATGAAACCAATGCCACCACCCAACCCGCATTCTAGCAACTTCTATCCACTGATTTTAGTCATTGACTTGCTGTCTTCCTCTTTCTGTTGTCTTCCAGTTTGTCTCTCTCACTCCTCCCCTTTCTTCTCTGTCCTGCTCTCTGACCCAAGAGGCTGACCTCTATGAACCACATCAGTGATTGGCTGGTGGAAACCTCCCGGCAAAGAGGATGGAGTGAAGTGAGGATATTTACTCACTTAATTGCCTCCAAGCTGGATCACTCACAGCTGGCCGTGTCCTTCCATCAAAGATCAGAGCTCTCCTCAAGGTAGCCCTCTCCACAAACTCTTGAGTTTCTCTTTCTGGGTTTTGTTAACTGTTTTCTCAACTTGTCCCTTCATGCCTAGAGGTAATAGCAGGTGAGGGATGCTGTGCTATTCCATTTGGTTTTCCTGCACACTTTCCACGTTTGTATATAGTCCCTTTCAGTCAAACCACTGGGCCTGCCCTAATTTGAATGTGCCATCTTTTTTCTGTTTCCTGCTGAGAAGTGTTCAACTCACTCTGGATACCCTCAATAAATATAACTCAGGCTAGGCGCGGTGACTCACACCTGTAATCCCAACACTTTGGGAGGCCAAGATGGGAGGATCACAAGGTCAAGAGATCGAGACCATCCTGGCCAACATGGTGAAACCCTGTCTTTTCTAAAATTACAAAAATTAGCCAGGTGTGGTGGTGAGCACCTGTAGTCCCAGCTACTAGGGAAGCTGAGGCAGGAGAATAGCTTGAACCCAAGAAGCAGAGATTGCAGTGGGCCAAGATTGTGCCTGGGCAACAGAGCAAGACTCCGTCTCAAAAAAAAAAAGTTATATGTGTGTGTGTGGGGTGTGTGTGTGTGTGTGTGTGTAACTCAGACTGTCACAAAATTGAGCTTGTAACTATGTCCTTTGTTGATATCACTGGTCCAGAAAATAATTACATGACTCACTCTGCTCACCTCTTTAGTTTCCATTTCTGCATTGCTCCATCACTTCACAATTCCCTGTCAGAATGGGAAGAAAACCTCACTAATAGAGAATAGAGTTCATCGTCAATGGCTTATGAACCAAAAGAGGTTTTGTGTGTGTTTTTTTCTTTTTCTTTAAAGTTCAGATTTTTCTTCCTAAAAACTCTCATGTTAGATAAGTGCCCACACCAGAGTTATTTAAGTAATGGCATGAAAAGATATTACAGGAGCTAGATGTATATTTTTCCTTGGTAGTTGCCTTTCCTTTTTCCATGCCTAGCAGGCTATGATGAAATAATTACTCTGGCAATCAAGACTTTAAAAACAATAAGGAGTCAACCTCTCTGAGTGCTCAAGTTATCCCATGTCTATAAGACAACCTCCTTTAGAAACTGAAGTATTTTTTCCCACCCTTTGGGAGCACCATCTGGCAGGTTACTTTCTGAGTGTGCTTAATCTAGGTTGTGTCCACGAAAAGAGTCAAACTCTTTAAAATATTTGAAGAGATTAATTCTGAGCCAAATATGGGTGACCATACCCTGTGACATAGCCCTCAGGAGGTCCTGAGAATATGTGCCCAAGGTGTCAGGGCGCAGCTTGATTTTATACATTTTAGGGAGACATGAGACTTGAACTACATTTAGAATATACATTGGTCCAATCCAGAAAGGCAAAACAACTTGAAGCGGGGTGGGGGGCTTCCAGGTTATAGGTAGATTTAAAGTTTTTCTAATTGGCATTTGGTTGGAAGAATTATCAATGGATAGAAATGTCTGCCTTGTGATAAGAAGTTATGAAGACCAAAGTTGTATCATGCAGATGAAGCTTCCAGGTAGAGGATGCTCAATGTTTTTTTCTTTTTTCTTCCCTTGATTCTACCCCCTCCCTCCAAATGTCTCTTTTCAGATGTAAAGTCTGTATTGAGATTCACACTGGAGACGTATAATGACGCATGTCTGATCCCCACTTTGCGTCATCGCCTGAACCAGTCTTTCAGGTTAAATTTTAAAGTGCCCTGGCTAAGGAGGAAGTCATTCAGATGGTTGGGGGTGGGGGGCTCAGAATTTTATTTTTGGTTTACATTTGTCATTTTATAGGAAGAATGGTTTTTGAGTAGAATTAAGAAGATACTCACAAGATTAAGGCATAATAGAGTTTCTCTCTCTCTCTCTCTCTCTCTCTTTACTTTTCTTTCTTGAGACAGGGGTCTTGCCATATTGCCAAGGCTAGTCTCGAACTCCTGGGCTCAAGCGATCCACCTGCCTTGGCCTCCCAAGTACTGGGATCACAGGTGTGAACCACCGTGCCCAGCCAGCATAATAGTACTTCTAAGATAGTGATTTTCTTTTACAAGGAATGCTTCAAACTTGATGAAAAGAAAAAGATGGAGAGCTAAGCTATAAGGATGCAAAGGCATGAGAATAATACAGTGGACTTTGGGGACTCGGAGGGAAAGGGTGGGTTGGGAGTAAGGGATAGAAGACTAGTCACTGAGTACAGTGTACACAGCTCAGGTGATGGATGCACCAAAATCTCAGATATCATCACTAAAGAATTTATTCTTGTAACCAAACACAGCCTATTCCCCAAAAACCTATAGAAAAAAATTTGTATACCATAAATATGTGTAATGTTTGTCAATAAAAATTTTTTAAAGGTTAAAAAAGAAAAAAAGAAACAAGTGATGGTTTCCCAAGGGTTAACTCAATCCATTATATTATTTTTATTTTTATTATTTTTTGAGATGGAGTTTCACTCTTGTCACCCAGGCTGGAGTGCAATGGCACAATCTCGGCTCGCTGCAGCCTCCGCCTCCCAGGTTCAAGTGATTCTCCTTCCTTAACCTCCTGAGTATCTGGGATTACAGGCATGCACCACAACACCTGGCTAATTTTTGTATTTTTAGTAGAAAGGGGGTTTCATCATGTTGGCCAGGCTGGTCTTAAACTCCTGACGTCAGGTAATCTGCCCACCTTGGTCTCCCAAAGTACTGGGATTACAGGCATGAGCCGCCGTGCCCAGCCTCAATCCATTATATTATTTTCTTCATGTTTCTCCTTCTGACCTCCACTTGGATCTTACAGAGGAGTGGGTGTGGATCAGTAAGATAGAAGAAAGAGGTGAAAGACTGAATCAAGGCCAAGGAAAGCTTGGGCTTCCTCCCAGTTATTGGGCAATCTTCTCCTCACTCTTCATATTCCTTAAGCAATCTCATCAGGTTCCTTGTCTCTAATTACTGCACTACTCGTCATAGATGACTCCCCAATTTAAATCTCTAGTACAGACCTTTCTGAGCCCCAGCCCCACAAATCAAGTTGTTTTCTGACATCTCCAGTGGAGATGTCTCAAAATACCTCCAGTTCATGACGTTCCTTCTTACGACCATGTGTGCTTCTGTTCCTTCCTGTGTTCTATGCATGAGAAAATGACACCACGGTTCACACAGTGACACCAGCCAGAAGTTTAAGTATCATCCTCAATACCTCCTTCCCCCCATGCCCTCGTGCCCTTGTCCCTCCTCATCCACTTTATCACAGGCACAACCACTTTGCCCTTCTCGAGGGCCAGCTCTTTTTTTTTTTTTTTTTTTTTTGGATAGAGTCTCACTCTGTGTCCCCAGGCTGAAGTGCAGTGGCACGATCTCAGCTCACTGCAACCTCCGCTTTCTAGGTTCAACCAATTCTTATGCCTCAGCCTCCCGAGTAACTGGGACTGCAGGTGTGTGCCACCAGGCCCAGTTAATTTTTGTATTTTGAATAGAGATGGGGTTTCTTTTTTTTTTAATTTTTATTTTTTCCTTCATGACTACTTTTGTGCCGTGAGATGGGGTTTCACTATGTTGGCCAGACTGGTCTTGAACTCCTTAGCTCAAGTGATCTGCCTGCCTCGGCCTCCCAAAGTGCTGAGATTACAGGCCTGAGCCACCATTCCCAGCCCAGGGCCAACTCTCTAGCCCTGCTTCTATTAGCTCTTGGCCAGACAACAACAGTCACCTTCCAAATGGTTTCTCAGCATGCACTCTTCCCAACCTTTCAACTAGTCCTCCATGCTACAGCTGGAGTGACCATTTTGAAATGCAAATGGGTGACTGTTTTGAAATGAATTGCACACTTCTTCAGTGACTTCTTATTTCTTTTATCAAAAAATATTTTAACCTAGTCTGTGAACCACTGCATGTTTTGGTCCTTTCCTATTTCTTCTAACTAATCTTAATTTCAGTTCCACCTCTTATTAACTGGATAACTTGCATAAGTTGCTTAACTCCTCTATGCTTCAGTTGCTTCATCTGTAAAACAAGCATAACAATAGTATTTCCCAATTAGAATTGTCATGAGGAGCAACATAAAGTGCTTAGAATATACTTAGTAGGATCAATAAATATTAGCTCAATAAATGTTTCCTCAATAAATAATTAGTTCTTATTAGGACATCTTAGCTGTCTTCAGTCACTCTGATATTTTCTCTCAAAGATGTTGCTTACTCTGTTTACATTGCTATGAATAAATGCACGGGACTGGGTAATTTACAAGGCAAAGAAGTGTATTTGGTTCACAGTTCTGCAGGATGTGCAAGAAGCTTGGTGCCAGCATCTGCCTCTGGTGAGGACCACAGCCTCCTTCCACTCACAGCTCAGGCAAAGGGGAGCCAGTGTAGAGACCGCATGGTGAGAGAGAGTAGGGGAGGTGCCTGGCTCTTTTTTAACAACTAGCTCTCTCAGGAAGGCATACAGTAAGAACTCACTCATTATTGTGAGGACGGCACTAGGCTATTCATGAGGGATCTGCTCCTGTGACCCAAACACTTCTCACTCTGTCCACCTCCAACATTGGGGATCAAATTTCATTTTTTTTAATTTTATTTATTTATTTATTTATTTTTTATTTTATTTATTTATTTTTTTTTTTTTGAGACGGAGTTTCGCTCTTGTTACCCAGGCTGGAGTGCAATGGCGTGATCTCGGCTCACCGCAACCTCCGCCTCCTGGGTTCAGGCAATTCTCCTGCCTCAGCCTCCTGAGTAGCTGGGATTACAGGCACGCGCCACCATGCCCAGCTAATTTTTGTATTTTTAGTAGAGATGGGGTTTCATCATGTTGACCAGGATGGTCTCGATCTCTTGAACTTGTGATCCACCCGCCTCGGCCTCCCAAAGTGCTGGGATTACAGGCTTGAGCCACCGCGCCCGGCCAAATTTCAACATGAGATTCAGAGGGCTCAAACATCCAAATTAGGCTGGGCCTGGTGGCTCATGCCTGTAATCCCCACACTTTGGGAGGCAGAGGTAGGAGGATCACTTGAGGTCAGGAGTTCGAGACCAGGCTGGCCAACATGGTGAAACCCCATCTCTACTAAAAATACAAAAATTAGCTAGGCATGGTGGCATAGACCTGTAATTCCAGCTACTCAGGAGGCTAAGGCACAAGAATTGCTTGAACCTGGGAGGCAGAGGTTGCAGTGAGCTGAGATGGAGCCACTGCACTCCAGCCTGAGGAGACTGAGCAAGACTCTTTCTGAAAAAAAAAAAAAAAAAAAAAAAAAAAAAAAAAAAAAACA